>NC_084569.2:5994958-6087458 GCF_033978685.3 Nerophis lumbriciformis
ACACACACACACACACACGCACACACACACACACACACACACACACACACACACACACACACACACCAACAGTCTCTGTACAGTAACAACAAAACTGTGACTAACCCCCTCTCTCTCTGTCAGACGCTCCAAGGCAGCATTTTACCTCTGCAAATATTTGCCCTTCAGGAATATGTATAAGCAGCCCACATACATAGGTGTGTGTGTATTTGTGTGTGTATGTATGTATGTAATAATTTGTGTGTGTATGTATGTGTATGTATGTATGTAATAATGTGTGTGTGTGTGTGTGTGTGTGTGTGTGTGTGTGTGTGTGTGTGTGTGTGTGTGTGTGTGTGTGTGTGTGTGTGTGTGATGAAATGTTAATTGTGGCTGGGTGGGTGCATTCCTCCCCTTTGCAGGAATCTGGCAAGGGGGAGCCGAGACTGGGAGCAGACGTCTGGTCGGGGAGAGGAGATACAGGAAGCAGAGAGGAAATGAAGGATGCTACTACTAGAGTAGTCAGTGTACAGCTTGTGTCGCAGTGAAAAGGAGTCAACACGCAGCCCAAACACTACACTGCAAAAAGTGAAATCTAAGTAAGATGAAATATGTCAAATAAGGGTGATATTTGCTTATTTTCTGTCTGATAAGATCATTCTTCTCACTAAGCAGATTTTATGTTATAGAGTGTTTTACTTGTTTTAAGTGGTCCTAAATGATCTCAGTAAGATATTACAGCTTGTTGCTGAGATGTGATGACCTATATTGAGTAAAACATGCTTGAAACTAGAATATCAAGTGTTGCAAAGCTGTGTCATCAACACTCACAAGTATAAAAGTACCGTATTTTCCGCACCATAAGGCGCCCTGGGTTATAAGCCGCGCCTTCAATGAACGGCATATTTCAAAACTTCGTCCACCTATAAGCCGCCCCGTGTTATAAGCCGCATCTAACTGCGCTAAAGGAATGTCAAAAAAACAGTCAGATAGGTCAGTCAAACTTTAATAATATATTAAAAACCAGCGTGATGTGGGCGCGCATGGAGTCGTATATCAACATGGACGGAGCTGCGTGAAAAAAGCCACCCGGCCTCTTCGCGTAAACTTACCTTAACCACTCGCTCATCTTTTCTTCATCCATCCATCCCTTCGAGTTAGCTTTTATGATGACGCCGGCTGGAAAGGTCTCTTTTGGCAAGGTCTTCCTTTTGAATATCACCATGGGTGGAAGTTTCTGGCCATTAGCATGGCAAGCTAGAACCACAGTGAAGGATGACTTCTCATTCCCTGTGGTGCGAATATTCACCGTACGTGCTCCCGTTGTATCCACAGTGCGGTTCACAGGAATATCAAAAGTCAGTGGAACCTCGTCCATGTTGATAATGTTCTCTGGCCGGATCTTTTTTTCAGCTATCTTGTTTTTACAATATGCACGGAAAGTAGCCAGCTTTTCTTGAAAGTCTTTAGGCAGTTGCTGTGAAATAGTAGTCCGTGTGCGGATGGAGAGATTGCGTCTTTTCATGAACCAGATCCCTGTCGCTTAGTAGGAGCCATTTTGTGGTCTTTACAGATGTAAACACACAAAGGAAATGAAACGTAATATCCGCGCGCTTTTTCTTCTTCTACGCGGGCGGGTGGTTGCTTACAGTAGAAGAAGAAGCGCTTCCTGTTCTATGGGGGCGGGTGCTTACCTTGGCGGTTGCTTGCGTAGAAGAAGAAGCACTTCCTCTTCTACGGGGAAAAAAGATGGCGGTTGTTTACCGTAGTTGCGAGACCGAAACTTTATGAAAATGAATCTTAATATTAATCCATATATAAAGCGCACCGGGTTATAAGGCGCACTGTCAGCTTTTGAGAAAATTTGTGGTTTTTAGGTGCGCCTTATAGTGCGGAAAATACGGTACTTTTTTAAAGTCATCATTTCTTATTTCAAGCATGTCAGCCATCCGGAAACTTAAAGGACTACACGTTGCACCTCATCTCCTGTTATTACTTTACCAAAGCATTGTTCAACCCATCCTTCTGTACTGTTCCACATGTTTTTTCACCATGCTTTCTGTAACCAACCGGACCAAACTCACACGCATTACAAACATAGCAGCTAAAATCATCGGCCTACCCACACCCAACATTTCAGACATAAACCACAGGTCCATCACCCGACTGGCAAAAACAATAGTCCAGGATATCACTCACCCACTATACCAATACATCATCCCACTACCATCAGGGCGCAGGTACAGAACAATCAAATTCCGGAGGGCCCGCCTCAGGAAAAGCCTGATCCCTGCGGCTATAGCCGCCCTTAACCCGACCTGTCTGTCAAGCCTGTAAATGTGTGTTAGTCATGTATGATGTCTTTTTGTTATTTTTTGTTATTTATTTTTTTTTGTGTGTGATGTGTAATGTCTAGTGTTTAAATGTATGGCAGTGACAATGAATTTCCCCAAGGGGACCAATAAATCTAATCTAATCTAAAATGAAAAAAAAAAAAATCATGACTTTGACACAATTGTGTCTCATAATTAAAACAGATGACAGCCAAATGGACTTTGCTGTTTTATTTTCAATGAAACAATAGAAAATACATACTCATATAGTAGTACAGTTGTTATTAGTGAGAATATACTTATTTTAAGGTATTTTTGGGTTCATTGAGGTTAGCTAATTTGACTTGTTTTGGAAAGTCTTAACAAGCCAGATTTTCTTGTTCTATTGGCAGATAATTTTGCTTAGTTCAAATAAAATACCCCTCATTTTTGTATTTTCTTTTCTTGTTTTTGAACACTGACTTTTTGCAGTGTATTTTTAGCCACACACCTACATGTGAATATTTAGTGTGAGCACTGCCTCGATCCTCTTGAGCAATGAAGGAATCTTACTCACTAATGTGCTCATCTTGTCAGATAATAAATGCACATTAGTTTTTAGCGGATAGGAAATCTATACCAAGCTCAAGTTTCATATATTTTGCTTATAGTATTATGCGGGGCGGCATAGCTCAGGACATACTTCTTGTACATTTCTTCACTCGGATGATAGCAGAAGCCATCAAATCCGATCCTCCCCTCGCTGCCTTGACCTTGCACCTCTTTCCCACCATGACGTCACTTTGAAAGACTTATTCCAAAGTCTTTACCACCGCGCAGAGAAGTACGTCAACATCAGCGGTGGTATTTAACATAGTGAAAGACTAACAACTGTGTCAAGTTTACCTAATAAACAGCCGGCAGACTTCTAAGATCCTTCCAAATTTATTTTCCAGACTGGCCTTTACTTACTTCCCCCTGGCCTGTTTTTAATTACCAGACTCTTCCATCCTCCAGTCTCTTTTCCTCTTGGAAGTTAAGCAAACATGTGTTAGAAATCAACTGTGTCATCACTTTTGTTATTGGGGAGACACCAGTGACATTTTTTTTCAAGTTGCAGCTGGACGAGGACCGAGAGTCCGCTGGGAAAGGACAAATTCAGGAAGTGGTGATCAGAGCCAACCTGTAATGACGATCTGTTTCACCGTCAGGGACAATGCAGCGTAGTTTGACCTTTAAGGAATCATGCTAAAAATTTGCTCTCAGCAAATCTTGACTTTTACTTTTAGACAATATAACGGTGCATTCAATACCGCTGGAATTTGGACATATCCAATAAACTGATGAAAAACATGGCGACCACATTAGGCAAGTATTTGTTTTGTTTTGCTCCTTTTTTCCCACTCAATATTTGCAAAAGCAGGTAGCGGTACTGTCTCTTGTACACGGCAAAAGGTCAGTGTTCAAAAAGAAGAAAAATAAAATACAAAAATGAGGGGTATTTTACTTGAACTAAGCAAAATTATCTCAGCTACAATCGGGCGGAAGGCGGGGTACACCCTGGACAAGTCGCCACCTCATCGCAGGGCCAACACAGATAGACAACATTCACACTCACATTCAAACACTAGGGACCAAGGTTTTTCAAAATAAATCAACTCAAGTTATGGAAAAAAAAATGCCAACATGGCACTCCCATTATTGAAGTCACAAAGTGCATTATTTTTTTTTTTAACATGCCTCAAAACAGCAGCTTGGAATTTGGGACATGCGCTCCCTGAGAGAGCATGAGGAGGTTGAGGTGGGCGGGGTTGAGGTGGGGTAGGGCGTGGAGGGTGGCGGGGGGTGTATATTGTAGTTAGTGCTGCAAGGGCTTCTGGGTATTTGTCCTGTTGTGTTTATGTTGTGTTACGGTGCGGATGTTCTCCCGAAATGTGTTTGTCATTCTTGTTTGGTGTGGGTTCACAGTGTGGCGCATATTTGTAACAGTGTTAAAGTTGTTTATACGGCCACCCTCAGTGTGACCTGTCTGGTTGTTGACCAAGTATGATTGCATTCACTTGAGAGTGTGTCACAAGCCTTAGATATTATGTGACTGGGCCGGCACGCAAAGGCAGTGCCTTTAAGGTTTATTGGCGCTCTGTACTTCTCCCTACGTCCGTGTACACAACGGCCTTTTAAAAAGTCATACATTTTACTTTTTGAAACCGATACCGATAATTTCCGATATTACATTTTAAAGCAATTATCGGCCCCATAGTTGTCAGAGGTTGTGCGATGTTCAAACAGTTCACCTTTTCTGTTTGCTGCCAAGCATGTGACACGTGCATGTTTGCTTCCACGTGTTCCTGTCCCACGCCGTCGTGTTTACGCCTGCAGTGGCAGCCTCCCCGCCTCTGTGTCACACCACAAGTGTCTGACACATATCTCTGCGAGCTGGAATCATGTCTTTGCTCAAACATCATCCCTCCTTTTGTCTTGCCCTCCCACAAACACACATGAATAGAACTCACATCCCATACATGCTTACGTCTCAATGCCATGCACCTTTTTGTGCGTCCTTTCAAGTGCGACCTCTGCACGTCAACACATTCACTACTGAACGTCCACGGAGATAATCGCCCTGCTGCCTACTATCATCTTCCACCTCCGTGCTCGGTCCCACACCTGCCTCACACTCCATGCAGCTTAGTGGTGACAGCAGCAAATCCTTCTCTGCACACATAGTGCTGATTTCTGCATTATTTGCTTCTTTTCATGCATGTGGGCAGTGATCCTAGCATTGAGGAAGTGAGGAAAAAGACAGGTTTTGGGGACTTACAATGAACAGTTCCGAGAAGCATTTTTGAGCTGCCACAAAAAAGGTGTGGAATATTTTTCATTCCACAGACTGAGATAAATCCTCCCCCATCATCATCATGTTTTTGCAACCTCTTGATGTTATCGGACATTGTTTTGAGTTTAGCAGTTTCGGCATTCCTCCGTGTGGTCCGCATTCCTAGCGGTCAGGCGATTATGCGCTCATATTTTATCCACGCAGGACGACAGAAGCAATAAATTCACGCCTTTGTGCTTTTTTTTTTTTTTTACTGCTTTATTGTTTCTCATGGACAACCAGTGTGTGTGTGTGTGTGTGTGTGTGTGTGTGTGTTCTTGTATTTCTATCCTTCTCGAGACATGAAGAAGGAAAAGTATCTTCCATATGAGGAGGTGTGAACAAGTGATGACATAAATCAATAACATTGCATCTAATAGAGAATGTCTCATTTGCACCCCTGCTGGTGACATCTATCAAAATGAGGGTGGTCCCAAAAAGGAGGGATTTTTCAAATTGACTGTGTGTCGCTTTTAAAAGTGCTCCCCCTCTGGTCAACATATGAAATAACAAGTGTGTGTAAGAAATTGAAATTTAAAAAAATAAATAAATAATGTATATAGAGACATACTGTAATACCGGTAACTTGAAGTAAATAATGAAGGTTAAAATCCAATTACCAACAAAAAATTCAAAAAAAAAAATACAAATGAATTAAAAGCAGTCTTTTTCTCAGTGTCGCCTTTTTTTTTTTTTTTTTATAAAATTGGGAACAATTTCTCATATTCTTTCTGTTTCTGTAATATTGCAATATTTTCCCATAAAATAATTTTTTTTTTACTTTTTAATGCAAAATGGTGACATTTGTCATATAAAATTCTGACTTTTATCACAACATTGCCAATTTTTTTGTTCTTGTAAAGTAGTGACATATTTTTGGAGTAAAATGATGACTCTTGTCATAATTTTGCCGAGTAAAATTCCGATTATTATTATAATATTGCCAAAATGTTGAAGTTTTCTTATAAAATTGTGACTTTTGTCGAGTAAAATTTGGACTATTTTCATAAAAAAGATTTTAAGCTTTTCTTGTAAAATTGCGACTGTTATTGAGTAAAATTCCAACTTTTATCATAATATTGCACAAATGTTCAGTTTTTCGTGTCAAATTTTGACTTGCGTTGAGTAAAATTACGACTTTTATTATAATACTGCCACAATTCTAAGTTTTTCTTTTGAAATTGTGACTTTTTTCTTGTGAAATTCCAACTCATTTTTCACAACAAGCCTTTTTATATTTGCATAGTATGTATATATTATTCATGTTGTAAATACACATCTTTATATATCTAGAAAGGCTGGTCCTAAAGAGGTAGGCATTTTTCTCAGGTCTCAAGAAGGTAACAAATACAAGAATGTGTTTGTGTGTGTGTGTGTTCTTGTATTTCTACCCTTCTCGAGACATGAAGAAGGAAAAGTATCTTCCATATGAGGAGGTGTGAACAAGTGATGACATAAATCAATAACATTGCATCTAATAGAGAATGTCTCATTTGCACCCCTGCTGGTGACATCTATCAAAATGAGGGTGGTCCCAAAAAGGAGGGATTTTTCAAATTGGCTGTGTGTCGCTTTTAAAAGTGCTCCCCCCTCTGGTCAACATATGAAATAACAAGTGTGTGTAAGAAATGTAAATGCGCCCCCTTTGGCCAAAAATAATTGTTTTTTAAATATATATATGTATATTGAGACATACTGTAATAACTTGAAGTACATATAGAAGATTAAAAAACAATTACAAACAAAAAATATACAAAACATTTTTTTTTACTAAAAGCTTGCCTTTTTCTCACAATGTGTGGACTTTTTTCCTATAAAATTGGGAACAATTTGTCATGTTCTTTCTGTTTCTGTAATATTGCAATATTTTCTCATAAAATTATTACTTTTTAATGCAAAACGGTGACATCTGCCATATAAAATTCTGACTTTTATCGCAATATTGCAAACATTTTTTGTTGTTCTCGTAAAATAGTGACTTTTTTTGAGTAAAATGAGACTTTTGTCATAATTATGCCAAGCAAAATTCCGATTATTATTATAACATTGCCAACATTTAAAGTTTTCTTATAAAATTGTGACTTTTGTCGAATAAAATTACGACTCTTTTCATAAAATTGCTGAAATTTTAACCTTTTCTTGTAAAATTGCGACTGTTATTGAGTAAAATTCCAACTTTTATCATAATATTGCACAAATGTTCAGTTTTTCTTGTCAAATTTTGACTTGCGTTGAGTAAAATTACGACTTTTATTATAATACTGCCAAAATTCTAAGTTTTTCTTGTGAAATTGTGACTTTTTTCTTGTGAAATTCCAACTCATTTTTCACAACAAGCCTTTTTATATTTGCATAGTATGTATATATTATTCATGTTGTAAATACACATCTTTATATATCTAGAAAGGCTGGTCCTAAAGAGGTAGGCATTTTTCTCAGGTCTCAAGAAGGTAACAAATACAAGAGTGTGTGTGTGTGTGTGTGTGTGTGTGTTCTTGTATTTCTACCCTTCTCGAGACATGAAGAAGGAAAAGTATCTTCCATATGAGGAGGTGTGAACAAGTGATGACATAAATCAATAACATTGCATCTAATAGAGAATGTCTCATTTGCACCCCTGCTGGTGACATCTATCAAAATGAGGGTGGTCCCAAAAAGGAGGGATTTTTCAAATTGGCTGTGTGTCGCTTTTAAAAGTGCTCCCCCGCTGGTCAACATATGAAATAACAAGTGTGTGTGAGGAATGTAAATGCGCCCCCTTTGGCCAATTTTTTTTTTTTTTTTTAAATATATATATGTATATAGAGACATACTGTAATAACTTGAAGTAAATATAGAAGATTAAAAAACAATTACAAACAAAAAATATACAAAACATTTTTTTTACTAAAAGCTTGCCTTTTTCTCACAATGTGTGGAATTGGGAACAATTTGTCATGTTCTTTCTGTTTCTGTAATATTGCAATATTTTCTCATAAAATTATTACTTTTTAATGCAAAATGGTGACATCTGCCATATAAAATTCTGACTTTTATCGCAATATTGCAAACATTTTTTGTTGTTCTCGTAAAATAGTGACTTTTTTTGAGTAAAATTAGACTTTTGTCATAATTATGCCAAGCAAAATTCCGATTATTATTATAACATTGCCAACATTTAAAGTTTTCTTATAAAATTGTGACTTTTGTCGAATAAAATTACGACTCTTTTCATAAAATTGCTGAAATTTTAACCTTTTCTTGTAAAATTGCGACTGTTATTGAGTACAATTCCAACTTTATCATAGTATTGCACAAACATTCAGTTTTTCTTGTCAAATTTTAACTTGTGTTGAGTAAAATGACGACTTTTATTATAATACTGCCACAATTCTACGTTTTTCTTGTGAAATTGTGCCCTTTTTCTTGTGAAATTCCAACTAATTTTTCACAACAAGCTTTTTTATATTTGCATAGTATGTATATATTATTCATGTTGTAAATACACATCTTTATATATCTAGAAAGGCTGGTCCTAAAGAGCTAGGCATTTTTCTCAGGTCTCAAGAAGGTAACAAATACAAGTGTGTGTGTGTGTGTGTGTGTGTGTGTGTGTGTGTGTGTGTGTGTGTGTGTGTGTGTGTGTGTGTGTTTTTGTATTTCTATGCTTCTTGAGACATGAAGAAGGAAAAGTATCTTCCATATGAGGAGGTGTGAACAAGTGATGACATAAATCAATAACATTGCATCTAATAGAGAATGTCTCATTTGCACCCCTGCTGGTGACATCTATCAAAATGAGGGTGGTCCCAAAAAGGAGGGATTTTTCACATTGGCTGTGTGTCGCTTTTAAAAGTGCTCCCCCTCTGGTCAACATATGAAATAACAAGTGTGTGTAAGAAATTGAAATGCGCCCCCTTGGCCAAAATTAATTTAAAAACATAAATAGATTATGTATATAGAGACATACTGTAATAACTTGAAGTAAATAATGAAGGTTAAAATCCAATTACCAACAAAAAATTCTAAAAAAAAAATACAAATGAATTAAAAGCAGTCTTTTTCTCACAAAGTGTCGCCTTTTTTTTTTTTTAATAAAATTGGGAACAATTTCTCATATTCTTTCTGTTTCTGTAATATTGCAATATTTTCCAATATTTGACATCTATCAAAATGAGGGTGGTCCCAAAAATGAGGGATTTTTTGTGTGTGTCGGTTTTAAAAGTGCTCCCCCTCTGGTCAATATATGTGAAGTGAAGTGAAGTGAATTATATTTATATAGCGCTTTTCTCTAGTGACTCAAAGTGTTTTTACAAAGTGAAATAACAAGTGTGTGTAAGAAATTGAAATGCGCCCCCTTTGGCCAAAATTCATTAAAAAAATAAATAATGTATATAGAGACATACTGTAATAACTTGAAGTAAATAATGAAGGTTAAAATCCAATTACAAACAAAAAATTCCCCCAAAAAATACAAATGAATTAAAAGCAGTCTTTTTCTCACAAAGTGTCGCCTTTTTTTTTTTTTTTAATAAAATTGGGAACAATTTCTCATATTCTTTCTGTTTCTGTAATATTGCAATATTTTCCAGTGAAATAATTTTTTTTAAATGTAAAATTTTGACTTTTTAGTGCAAAATGGTGACATTTGTCATATAAAATTCTGACTTTTATCACAACATTGCCAATTTTTTTGTTCTTGTAAAGTAGTGACATATTTTTGGAGTAAAATGATGACTCGTCATAATTTTGCAGAGTAAAATTCCGATTATTATTATAATATTGCCAAAATGTTGAAGTTTTCTTATAAAATTGTAACTTTTGTCAAGTAAAATTTGGACTATTTTCATAAAATTGCCAAGATTTTAAGCTTTTCTTGTAAAATTGCGACTAATATAAAATTCTGACTTGTATCACAATATTGCCAATTGTTTTGTTGTTCTTTTAAAATAGTGACAGTTTTTGGAGTAAAATTATGACTTTTGTCATAATTTTGCTGAGTAAAATTCCGATTATTATTGTAATATTGCCAACATTTTAAAGTTTTCTTATAAAATTGTGACTTTTTTACAACTCTTTTCATAAAATTGCCAACATTTTAAGCTTTTATTGTAAAATTGCAACTGTCATTGAGTAAAATTGCAACTTTTATCATAATATTGCACAAATGTTCAGTTTTTCTTGTAACATTTCGACTTGTGTTGAGTAAAATTGCAGGTGCATGTCTTTGGAGGTGGGAGGAGCCTATCTCCAGGTGCATGTCTTTGGAGGTGGGAGGAAGCCGGAGTACCCGGAGGGAACCCACGCAGTCACGGGGAGAACATGCAAACTCCACACAGAAAGACCCCGAGCGCAGGATCGAACCCAGGACCTTGTATTGTGAGGCAGACGCACTAACCCCTCTACCACCGTGCTGCCCCTGATATAATTAGTCATTGTGGAAAATACTTTACACCAGGGGTGCTCATTACGTCGATCGCGAGCTACCGGTCGATCTCGGAGGGTGTGTCAGTCGATCACCAGCCAGGCATTAAAAAAATAGTCCTAAAAATGAGCGATCATAAATCTTCACTATGACGTCACTTTCGTCACTTGATTGACATTCACGGCACCCGAGGATCTTCTGAGATGACGCTGGCTGCTGCCAGCTCATTAAAATTACCGACTGGAAGGCGAGAAACACTTTATTTCAACAGACTCTGGCGCCGTACCTGTCGTCAAAACTCCAAAGACCGACTGCACAGTTGCACAATAAAAGCTCTGCTTCATCCTGCCTGCGCTAACAAAATAAGGAGTTTGCCGACAATGTATTTCTTGTAAAGTGTATACAAAGGAGTACGGAAGCTGGACAAATAAGATGCCAAAAACCAACACTTTCATGTGGTATTGGACAGAAAGGAGGACTTTTTTTCTCCTCCATTCGAAAATGCAGACGTTATCATCACTACTGTCTGATTCCAATCAATGCAAGTCATCAGAATCAGGTAATACACCAACTTATATTCTTGTCTTCATGAAAGAAAGGAATCTATATGTGTTAAACATGCTTGTATTATCTTTAAACACCTGTAACTTGTTAACAATATTAACTATATGTGTTAAACATGCTTGTATTATCTTTAACCACCTTTAACTTGTGAACAATATTAACTATATGTGTTAAACATGCTTGTATTATCTTTAACCACCTTTAAGTTGTTAACAATATTAACTATATGTGTCAAACATGCTTGTATTATCTTTAACCACCTTTAAGTTGTTAACAATATTAACTATATGTGTTAAACATGCTTGTATTATCTTTAACCACCTTTAAGTTGTTAACAATATTAACTATATGTGTTAAACATGCTTGTTTTATCTTTAACCACCTTTAAGTTGTTAACAATATTAACTATTTGTGTTAAACATGCTTGTATTATTTTTAACCATCTTTAACTTGTTAACAATATTAACTATATGTGTTAAACATGCTTGCATTATCTTTAAACACCTTTAACTTGTTAACAATATTAACTATATGTATTAAACATACTTGTATTATCATTAAACACCTTTAATGTATTAACAATAATAACTATATGTGTTAAACATGCTTGCATTATCATTAAACACCTTTAGCTTGTTAACAAAAACATATATTTCATAAATAAGTAAATATAAATGATATATATGAATGAGGTAGATCCCCACGACTTGATCAATTGAAAAGTAGCTCGCCTGCAGAAAAAGTGTGAGCACCCCTGCTTTACACTTTAAAACATGCATGTTCTGTTAAAGCACTGATGGCAACATAACACTGTGTTGTTGTATTTAACTTTCAGCCCCTTTAACAAGCAGCCCCTTTTAACTAACTAAGCACAGCCATTAATTAGGAGCAGAAATAATGATGCAGAAATGGCAAAAACATTCATCTTGTGTTGGAAGAGCGGGAAGGTTTGTTTGAATTATTAAACACATTAAAGCTGCTCGTATATGCGCACACACACACACACACACACACACACACACACACACACACACACACACACACACACACACACACAGTTGGCAGATAGTGTTAATTGTGTTGGGCCCTAGAGCAGCAAGAGCAGCAGCAAAGAGTGTTTTGTCTGTCTGTTATGATCCAGTGTTCAAACCTGTTCTTATCCAACATAATTCACGACGTTGATTCCGATCTTTTTTTTTTTCCTTGCTGAAGGTTCTCTCTCGCTCCTTATTTACTTGAACGCCCACTCGCCCACCTTTTGGCGACTCCCCGGGGACAGTGTTTTCATAGCTATATGACTGTTAATTGCTAATTAGGCGGGCGCAGCAACAGAGCCTTGTGCAGGCGTCAGCAGTGTGTCAGCGTACACACAGAATAATTACAAGAGTGTGTCGACATCTGCTCCAAAGACATCACACTTCTCTTCAACACAGTCAACCACTCCTGACTATTTTTTTGTGCATTTTGAAATGTTTGATAAGTATGCCTATTACGGCCATACACGTGTACTAGAGATGCGCGGTTTGCGGGCACAACCGCGGAGTCCGCGGATTATCCGAGGATCGGGCAGATGAAATTTAAAAAAATTTGATTTTATCCGCGGGTCGGGTTGGGCGGTTGAAATAAATAAAAAAATTAGATTTTAAATAGATTCAGGCGGGTGGCAGTTAAACCAATTGGGAAATATATATACATAGTTAAATGTTGTTACCCACATACGAAAAACGAGCAGGCACCTGCAGCATATGCCACAACAGAAGAAAAAAAAGAAAAAGAGATGGACACTTTTACGGAGCGGAGAAGGCCCCCGACGCCTCGCCGGGGTCCGGGACCGAGGCCCCTTCCCCCGAGAGGGCCCCACCGGGAGCCGTAGCTGAGGCGATCCGCGAGAAGGGCCCGACGCACGTCCAGGGTCACCACCGCGCCCACCGCACCGACACCCCGCCTCGTCCGCCTTCGGCGCGGCCGGCGTCACGCGCAGCAGGTAAGCAGCTTACCTGCCCGCCACCCCCGTGGCCGGGGGCTCGTAACAGGGGTCACTCCGCGCGCTCCGCCCGCGCAGCTTAACTGCCCGCCACCCCTGTTGCCGGGGGCGCGTAACAGGGGTCACTCCGCGCGCAGTGCGCTCACGAAAGGGGTGGGGCTCACCCTGGTTGATATAGACAGCAGGACGGTGGCCATGGACGTCGGAACCCGCTAAGGAGTGTGTAACAACCCACCTGCCGAATCAACTAGCCCTGAAAATGGATGGCGCTGGAGCGTCGGGCCCATACCCGGCCGTCGCCGGCAGCGAGACGCGCTTGGAGGTGCGCTCAGCGCGGCTCCCATATGATTGCGCACTGGTGTGCGTCTGGGTCGTGACAGCGTGGCACGCGAATGTCTGTGCTGCATTGGATCAGTCTCCTTTCTTTAACAGGCAAAAGCTTTATAACCTCACTAATGCCTTGCATCGTCTATATTAGATATATAACAACGGGCGGATGGCGGGCGGGTGCGGTTCTGATCAAATGTTACATCGGGTGGATGGCGGGTGGTTGACGACTTTCTGATGCGGTTGCGGATGAAATAATTGCCTATCCGCGCATCTCTAACGTGTACACAAGTTGTGCGTTACATTAACAACTATCTAATGCTTGCTCTACATTTACTTGAATTAACATTCAGTGTTGGCGCTAGGATTCTTCAAAATGGGGTCCCAGGGACCCCATCAAGTCATAAAAATGGGATCCAACAGTACATTTTTGGGGTCCCACTTTTTTGTAAGCGTTATGAAAACAAATGATAAATGTATGCGTTATCCTGTTATATCTCACATTCTATATTGTGTTTTGGGAAAAGGTTGTCATAAACGTTACTTAATTCATTAAAAAAATAACATATACATTCACTGTACAAACATACATATACACATACATGTACATATACAAGTACATATACATACACACACTCATGCACATAAGCACGTTTCATCAAACATAAATTAACGTTGTGGCCCTAGAGTAAACTGGGTATAACACATGGCACACTGACAAAGCTTAACCTATTGTTACTATAACAATCTACAAGGTTAATGTAGGTTGCTTCTCTTTCTCCCCCTCCATTTTTCTGCATTCTTTTGTATCTCTAGTTATCGTAACGTTTATGTATGGTTGCATTTGAAACAATTGTATTGTTGATAATAGAGGTAAATTATTGGTATTGTTCATTATCAATAGTGATATTTCTATTGGTATTTGTATTGATCCATTTGTAGTGTAATAATGCTCATTGTCATTTCTGTATTATTATTTGTTTTACTAACTGCTTCTTTGCTATCACTTTTACCATCATATTTGTACATATCCTATTTGCTGATCTTGCTCTATTGTTGTTGTTGTTGTTGTTTCTCTGTCTTATCCCCCTCTTGTTCCCACAATTTCCCCCTCTGTCTTTCTTTTTTTTCTCTTTCTATCCCCTCCTGCTCCGGCCCGGCTGCACCAAATGATAATATAAATACATTTAATAAAGTCAAATACAAATAAGGCAACAAGAGAAGTATCCTACACTTCTCTTTTGTAAAGTAAATCTGAATATGGGCATTTACAACAACTATATGATGTGCCTGGGTAGCTGGACAGGACATTTTTTTTTATTTTATTTTTTTAAATAAAAAATAACACAAAAGAAAACAAGTGCAGTATTTGTGATAGATAAAACTTTCGGCGAATCAAAATTTAAGAAACTGTACCAGAAAGTGCATTACTTTGACGTCGACCAATAATAAATAATTATTAATTTGACCCGGCAAATATACCGTATTTTTCGGGCCATAGGGCGCACCGGACTATAAGGCGCACTGCCCATGAATGGTCGATTTTTAATCTTTTTTTCATATATAAGGTGCACCGGACTATAAGGCGCACTGCCGATGAATGGTCTATTTGCGATCTTTTTTCACATATAAGGCGCACCGGGCTATAAGGTGCACTGCCGATGAATGGTCTATTTGTGATCTTTTTTCACATATAAGGCGCACCGGGCTATAAGGTGCACTGCCGATGAATGGTCTATTTTCGATCTTTTTTCACATATAAGGCGCACCGGGCTATAAGGTGCACTGCCCATGAATGGTCTATTTGCGATCTTTTTTCACATATAAGGCGCACCGGGCTATAAGGTGCACTGCCGATGAATGGTCTATTTGCGATCTTTTTTCCACATATAAGGCGCACCGGGCTATAAGGTGCACTGCCGATGAATGGTCTATTTGCGATCTTTTTTCACATATAAGGCGCACCGGGCTATAAGGTGCACTGCCGATGAATGGTCTATTTGCGATCTTTTTCACGTATATGGCGCACCGGACTATAAGGCGCACTGCCCATGAATGGTCTATTTTTAATCTTTTTTCATATATTAGGCGCACCGGATTATAGGGCGCATTAAAGGAGTCATATTATTTTTATTTTTTTTCTAAATGCAAAACACTTCCTTGTGGTCTACATTGTGCATTTGTTTCCTTCTGTTATTAATATTCTGTTTCTTACAATATCAATCATTGCAGTCTGCAAGGGATACAGTCTGTGAAGCACACTAATAGTACTAACCTTTAACAGTTAATTTTACTCATTTTCATTAATTACTAGTTTCTATGTAACTGTTTTTATTTTATTTTATTAAATTTTTTGTTCATGAACATTTATTTTAAAACATTTTTTAAATTATTATTATTATTATTTTAAATAAAGGACATTATCTTCACCAGACCAGGGTGTCAATGAAATGAGATTGTTTAAAGGGTTCTTAAAACCAGGTCCAGTCCAGATTATGTCCAGACAGAGCTCAGCAACACACACCTTCATTTATGTACACTCCAATTAGGGAACACAACAACAGATTACATATAACCTATAAACAAATTTACATTTTCAAAATAAGCATTTGAGAACTTCACATCTATTTTTATGTTTTTTGGCATCATGATCAGGTTCAACCATATAACTTTCTAAAGTTAAAAAATGCTGAATAAATGTTTTAAAGAAAGTAATACTAAGTGAATATTTAATAAGAAATATCTGTCAGAGGCAGATATTTACATATATCCGAATTTAAGTTGTACTTCTTCCATTTCTTTGTCATATTTGAAAACAGCTCGTGTTTTCCATTTCTTCTCTTGCTGCTCTGTCTGCAAGTAAACTGTGTGTTAACCTTGAGTTCTTTGGAATGGGTTTTGACTAGCATTTGTTTTGTCTACAGAGATGGGACAAAAGAGAGGGTGGTGGGATCGGGAAGACAGACCATTTTGGGAGGCGCAATAGAATGTTCTAGGGTTAGACTGGTCTCAAAATGTATATTGGCAAAGCTTTGAGAATATACAACAAAATACCTATTCTGTCTCTGGTGGTTTTTCAACTCAGCTTTAAGTGTCGGAAAGAACTTGGGAGCGAATTGTGACTTGAATTCCCTGGGAGGAACAACTGGTCCAAAACGCAACAATATCTATTTTTGGCCTTAAAATAAACCGAGTACTATAATGAAATTGACTAATTCAAGACTGTGAATGAAGTCTCCTAAAGGTGTGTGTTCTTCACAGCAGGCCAACATCAGTAGTGGACATGCAGGTGGTTTACAGGTGGACTTGAGCTGGAAGAAGTAATGTTCCTCTCATGCTACATACACAACTGCAGTGGCATTGTGGTTGTTCTTGTTTCCTGTTCATGAAAAGTACACTTTTTTTGTGACACCACTTTGCAAACGCCTAACACGAGCTTTGTCGTTTTAATGAACTTTCACTCTGTAAAAACCAGCATGGTTTTGGTTTTAGAGCGGTAACTTTACATTGTTATGGAATTGTTTCTGCTTCAATTTTAGTTCTACAATCATTTGTACTATTAGATATCAAATTTTGTCTTGGATTTCACTATTTGGGACAATTAGAAATCAATTATTAATGGATGTTTTTCACCTTTATTTAAAAAAAATAATCAAATTATTTTAAATAAAGCATGATAAATACCGTATTTTCCGGACTATAAGGCGCACTTAAAATCTGTTTTTTCTTCTCAAAACTCAACAGTGCGCCTAATAGCCCGGTGCGCCTAATGTACGGAATAATTCTGGTTTGGCTCACCGACCTCGAAGCAATTTTATTTGGTACATGGTGTAATAGGTGTGAGCAGTAGATGGCAGTCACACATAAGAGATATGTGGTAAGAGGTATGATGGCAATATGACTCAAGTAAACAACACCAACATTTTATGTTCCATTGAAAATATAGAACATTACACACGGTGCTCAAAATCTATCAAAATGGTTTAGTACGACTTTGGTAAGCTATGAAGCAGCACCACTTAGTGGATTGTCGGCGCATTAAACATAAGAGTATTATTATGGTGTGTGTATAAGGTACCGTATTTTCCGCACTATTAGCCGCACCTAAAAACAACAAATTTACTCAAAAGCTGACAGTGCGGCTTTTAACCCGGTGCGCTTTATATATGGATTAATATTACGATTCATTTTCATAAAGTTTCGATCTCGCAACTTCGGTAAACAGCCGCCATCTTTTTTCCCTCCCGGTAGAACAGGAAGCGCTTCTTCTTCTACGCAAGCAACCGCCAAGGTAAGCACCCGCCCCCATAGAACAGGAAGCGCTTCTTCTTCTACTGTAAGCAACCACCCGCCCGCGTAGAAGAAGAAAAAGCGCGCGGATATTACCGTACCGGTACGTTTCATTTCCTTTGTGTGTTTACATCTGTAAAGACCACAAAATGGCTCCTACTAAGCGTCAGGGATCCGGTTCATGAAAAGACGCAATCTCTCCATCCGCACACGGATTACTATTTCACAGCAACTGATATTCCTGTGAACCGCACTGTGGATACAACGGGAGCACGTACGGTGAATATTCGCACCACAGGGAATGAGAAGTCATCCTTCACTGTGGTTCTAGCTTGCCATGCTAATGGCCAGAAACTTCCACCCATGGTGATATTCAAAAGGAAGACCTTGCCAAAAGAGACCTTTCCAGCCGGCGTCATCATAAAAGCTAACTCGAAGGGATGGATGAAGAAAAGATGAGCGAGTGGTTAAGGTAAGTTTAAGTTTACGCGAAGAGGCCGGGTGGCTTTTTTCACGCAGCTCTGTCCATGTTGATATACGATTCCGTGCGCGCCCACATCACGCTGGTTTTAATATATTATTAAAGTTTGACTGACCTATCTGACTGTTTTTTTGACATTCCCTTTAGCGCAGTTAGATGCGGCTTATAACACGGGGCGGCTTATAGGTGGACAAAGTTTTGAAATATGCCGTTCATTGAAGGCGCGGCTTATAACCCAGGGCGCCTTATGGTGCGGAAAATACGGTAAAACATTATCTGGCGTTTTGTTTTGCAATATTATGCAAAAGCAACTTTTCTTACTTTCTGGTACCGGCTGATCTGTATTTGGGATCTGCATGAGTCCTGAAAAATTGTGAAAGTCCGCCTTTGTAGTCCGTACCGACACTGTAGTCGATAAGCTTCTTCTTTTTCTCTATGTTCTTGGTATGGGACATTCATCCTGCACTGTTGCCATTTCTAATATAAAGTAGTGTAAAGTTCTTACTTATATCTGTCAGTAAACTCGCCATGAAAGCACTAAAACATACCGGTGTAGTGAGTTTGCATTATTCACCCGAGGAACTTTAGTTATTAGAGAGTTCTGGTCGGACGGTTTTTCACGAGACACATTTCCGGTGTTGTTGTTGTTGTTTCCAGATGAGGAGGAGCTCCGTTATTGATTAAAGTAAAGTCTGAATGTCATTAAAACAGTTAGCACCATCTTCCACTCCCGTCCTTGCACGCTACACCGCTACAACAAAGATGACGGGGAGAAGACGCTGTCGAAGGTGAGCCACGTAAATAAGACCGCCCACAAAACGGCGCACCCTGAAGAGACTGTCAGAAAGCGACTTGAAGATGATGTGTAAAACACAACCACTGTGCCACAAGATACAATCTGGTGTGCCGTGGGAGATTATCTAATTTCACCTATTTGGGGTAAAAAATATTTTTTGCATACCAGTAATTATAGTCTGCAAATGATGTGTTGTTGAGTGTCGGTGCTGTCTAGAGCTCGGCAGAGTAACCGTGTAATACTCTTCCATATCAGTAGGTGGCAGCAGGTAGCTAATTGCTTTGTAGATTTCGGAAACAGCGGGAGGCATTGTGCAGGTAACAAGGTATTTAATGCTTAAACAAAAAATAAACAAAAGGTAAGTGCCCCTAAGAAAAGGTATTGAAGCTTAGGGAAGGCTATGCTGAACGAAACTAAAACTGAACTGGCGACAAAGTAAACAAAAAACAGAATGCTGGACGACAGCAAAGACTTACTGTGGAGCAAAGACGGTGTCCACAATAAACACCCGAACATGACATGACAATCAACAATGTCCCCACAAAGAAGGATAAAAACAACTGACATATTCTTGATTGCTAAAACAAAGTAGATATGGGAAATATCGCTCAAAGGAAGACATGAAACTGCTACAGGAAAATATAAAAAAAAAGAGAAAAGGCCACCAAAATAGGAGCGCAAGACAAGAACTAAAACACTACACACAGAAAAACAGCAAAAAAGTCCAAATAAGTCAGGGTGTGATGTGACAGGTGGTGACAGTACACCTACTTTGAGACAAGAGCTATATTGATGCATGCTTGGTTATGCTTTAAATTAATATCCAACAATTGCAACAACGACTTTTTACTGTCGACTGAGTTTCGTTTTTTAATGATTTCTGCTGGTGGTGTGCCTCCGCATTTTTTCAACGCAAAAAATGTGCCTTGGCTCAAAAAAGGTTGAAAAACACTGATGTAGACTACAAGGAAGTCTTTTACATTTACAAAAAAATATATAATAATATGACTCCTTTAATGCGCCTTGTAATCCGGTGCGCCCTCACTGCAAAAAGTGAAATGTAAGTAAGATGAAATATGTCAAATAAGGGTGATATTTGCTTATTTTCTGTCTGATAAGATAATTCTTCTCACTAAGCAGATTTTATGTTAGAGTGTTTTACTTGTTTTAAGTGGTCCTAAATGATCTCAGTAAGATATTACAGCTTGTTGCTGAGATGTTATGACCTATATTGAGTAAAACATGCTTGAAACTAGAATATCAAGTGTTGCAAAGCTGTGTCATCAACACTCACAAGTATAAAACTACTTTTTTTTTAAAGTAATCATTTCTTATTTCAAGCATGAAAAAAAAAATCATGACTTTGACACAATTGTGTCTCATAATTAAAACAGATGACAGCCAAATGGACTTTGCTGTTTTATTTTCAATGAAACAATAGAAAATAGGTACTCATATAGTAGTACAGTTGGCACAGTACAGTAAACTGACAGTTAATATTTAAACATTTAACATTTCTAACAATTTTGAACAGAAATAGTTCATGCACATTCAGATGAAATCTTCAAAATTACAATTAAAACATTTTTGGCTGGGGGCAAGGCTGTATATATGTGCACTAATTGACTGAAAGAGCACGCACTTGGCGCGATGATGTCATGTTATCCATGGAAAAATGCATTTTTAGACAATATGATTTGCCTGAGCGGCTAGGAGACCCCGAGAGTAACAAGCGCTTGCCTTGTTGCCTTTCCATTAAGAACAATAAATTAGTTTTTAGTATAAGTTTGCTGGTTTCAAGAAATGTAATGCCGAGTGCACATCATTATGTCAAGATAATGACACTAGCATTTACTTCATTTAAGAATATTTTTCAACATATTGAGCAAAAAGGTCTCTTTTTTTTTTCTACCAAGAAAAGTGCACTTGTTATTAGTGAGAATATACTTATATTAAGGTATTTTTGGGTTTATTGATGTTAGCTAATTAGGGCCCGCATGGCCCATTGTATAAGGACTCCCAAAGGGAGTCCTTATGCAATGGGACATAAGGACCTATTGAATTTGTAAGGTTGTATTCTTTATTCTTCCGCCGCCACATTAAACTGTAATTTGACCCACTTAACATGCTTCAAAACTCACCATATTTGACCCACACATCAGGACCTGCAAAAATTACCTTTTTTTTAAAAAAAAACAACAACCTCAAAACTCAAAATTGCGCTCTAGCGCCCCCTAGAAAAAACAAAAACTAGACTGCCTATATCTCCCACTAGGAAGATCGGAGAGACATGAAACAAAAACCTGTATGTAGGTCTGACTTAGACCTAGTTTTCATAATTGTATATCATCGGGCAAAAATCAACAGGAAGTTGGCAATTCCCCCTTCAAGACAAAAAAAGTACTAAAAACAGTCACTTTTGCCTCTTTGAGCTGTAATTTGACCCCCTTAACATGCTTCAAAACTCACCGAACTGAACACACACATCAGGACTGGCAAAAATTGCGATCTAATAAAAAAACCTAACCCCAAATCTCAAAATTGTGCTCTAGCGCAATTTTTTAATGAAACGCACAAAAAACTGCTCCTCGGATGAAAAAACTGACAAAACTGCCTGTAACTCCCACTGGGAAGGTCGGAGAGACATGAAACAAAAACCTCTATGTAGGTCTCACTTAGACCTACATTTCATAAATTGACAACCCCCAGCAAAAATCAACAAGAAGTTTGCTATTCCCCCTTCAAAACAAATTTTTTGTAAAAACCGGTCACCTTCCTTCAAAAACTATCTCCTCTGAGCGCGTTTGTCGTTTCGGCTTCAAACTAACACAGGAGAGAGATTAAACCCTTGTGTATAAAATAACAGAACAGCGTTTTAATACCTGCTCCGGTTTTGATTTTATGACCCTTCAAAGACCCGCTGCGCTGCTGTTTTTTTAAGATGGCTGCTTAAAAGCAGGAAGCACCAGCGTGCCCACACAATGCAGACAAGGTAGGTACACTAGACAAAAGTATTGGGACACTTATGACTACCACCGGACAAAAGTATTGGGACACTTAGGCCGAAAACTGGACAAAAGTATTGGGACACTTAGGCCGAAAACTGGACAAAAGTATTGAGACACTTGGGACTACAACTTGACAAAAGTATTGGGACACTTGGGACTAAAACTGGACAAAAGTATTGGGACACTTAGGACTAGCACCTGCCAAATACGCGGGCCCGACCAACGCTGCTTGCAGCTTTAATTTTACTTAAATTTTCTTGATCTTTTAGCAGATAATTTTGCTTAGTTCAAGTAAAATACCCCTCATTTTTGTATTTTTTTTTCTTGTTTTTGAACACTGACTTTTTACAGTGTATGACTCCTTTAATGCGCCTTATAATGCGGTGCTCCTAACATATGAAAAAAGGCAGTGCGCCTTGTAATCCGGTGCGCCCTATGGTCCGGAAAATACGGTAATCATTAATGGCATTATTAAAGCATTGCCAAACAACATTTAATGATTACTAAGACTTTAGCACCTTCCAGCTTTTTATTGCACCCTGGTTCATTTCATGCTTCATTTACATGGATTGGAGTAATTAGCTGACAGGAGCAAAAATAGTTAATTTGCCCTTTAATTTTCCTGCCTTTGTACATGACACGCAGCACAAGTTTACTGATGAGTGAATTTGTGTGTGTGTGTGCGTTCGCCCAAGTACGCCCATTTAAGCTGTTGATTGCTTGAGTGGTGGTTGCATGCAGGCCACATTTGAACCTGCACCTCTTGCCTCATTAGGCCTGCTCGGGTTGCCATGGTTGTCTATTAAAGCGGCGCAGATTAGAGTCTCATTTCCATGTGAAAGGAGGAGCGGAGCGAGACGCACGGCGACACTCCACTGGCTCGAGTGTGCTCTGCAAGGAGCGGGGTCAGACAGGGCCCGGGGAAATGTTTGCCCATGCTTTCGGCCAACATTCTGGCCATTTATGTGCAAGGGACTGAAGTGGGGAGAGGTGCTCCCGTCCTCCGTATTAGAACACTGAACAGGTTCATCATGTTTGATGTGCTTTTCACGTGTCTGCCACAGCCAATGTCGTCTTACATTTGACTCTGAATGGTAAGCGCGGACGCCAGAACTACTAAAATACAACAATTTAAGTACTACTTGGCATCATGGCATTAAAAGTAAAACAATAAAGACAACTTCAGATTGTTTACCTTGTCTTACCTTGGCCAAAAATAGAACAAGCACATTCTGAAAATATTACAATAAAAATATAGACAAAACTACCGTAAAGTTTAGGTCAGGGGTGTCAAACTCATTGTAGATGTGGGGCAACATGGAGAAAAATATACTCCAAAGTCGGCCGGACTGGTAAAATCCCGGCACGATAACTTAAAAATAGAGATGTCCAATAATATCGAAATCCCGATATTATCAGCCGATAAATACTTTCAAATGTAATATCTGAAATTATCGGTACCGGTTTCAAAAAGTAAAATGTATGACTTTTTAAAACGCCGCTGTGTACACGGACGTAGGGAGAAGTACAGAGCGCCAATAAACCTTAAAGGCACTGCCTTTGCGTGCCGGCCCAGTCACATAATATCTACGGCTTTTCACACACACAAGTGAATTATACTGAATACTTGGTCAACAGCCATACAGGTCACACTGAGGGTGGCCGTATAAACAACTTTAACACTGTTACAAATATGCGCCACACTTGCAGCACTAACTCTTCCGGGACGCTACAACATGAGGGTGGCCGTATAAACAACTTTAACACTGTTACAAATATGCGCCACACTTGCAGCACTAACTCTTCCGGGACGCTACAACAGTGACGTGCAGTCACTAGAGGCAGGTGAGGCGGGGCCTCACCTGCCATCATGGAAAGAAAAAAAATGTAAAAAGAAAAAAAAAACATTAAATTGATGTATGTATCCAGTGATTATACTATAAAGTTATTTTCCATTTAACTTCACCAGTTTTAGATTATTTTTATTCAAAATCGCTGAATTTTCACATTTGCCGTTCAAATACTGAGAAGAGACGGTGCGGTGATCAGCAGCCAGTTGAGGCACGTCACTCAGTGCCTCAACATGGGTTGCGCAATGACTCGGCTAACTGCTGGCCTGCTGTGCAGTGAGACTGTATTGCTATATGAATTATATTATACATTTCCATAGTTTAGTTAGCTGAGGTATATAATGTACAGTGTATTTTGTCAACAACTGTATGTGTGTAAAGTATTTCTTGTGCTGAGCGATCATAAAACGGCTGCAAAAGACGCACTGGCTGAGGCTCGCCTCCTGCACCCCCGCCGTAGAATTGTTATATCAACTAAAGCCCACACTTAAACTTTCCACGTGCAAGATTGAATCTATTTTAAAAAATTATTTCATAAGAAGCCAAAAAGTGCAAAAACAATAATGTTGGTGTTGGAGGAGTTGTGAATGACTGCAGGGACACAACATTAGATACACCTGCAGACTGCAGGTGTACCTAATTCACAACTCCTCCAACACGAACATTATTGTTTTTGCACTTTTTGGCTTCTTATTAAATAACTTTTGTAACCTATTTTCATGGGCTTTCCTCTTTGTGATGTTAAGTTCCTGTTATGCGCTGTTATACAGTATATGCCTTGAGCTCTTATTTTGAAGGCGCTAAGAGCGGAAGTGATGTCACGTTGCGGAGGTTTTTGAAAGAAGGTAAATAAAGTGGTCCTCGTGTAAACTGGAGCCTCCGTGTTTGTTATTTTGTAGTTTCATACAGTATAGGCGACATTTATAAACCCTCGGTTACACTTTTTTAAATAGATTCAATCTTGCACGTGGAAAGTTGAAGTGAGGGCTTTAGTTGCGGCGCATGGACTTCATTTATAAGTAAAGGTAAGACCATAATAACGTTTTTTTTATTAAATGTGCTTTTTTGTGTGCTACAGTTTGTATGTGTAAAGTTAAAGTTAAGTTAAAGTACCAATGATTGTCACACACACACTAGGTGTAATGAAATTTGTCCTCTGCATTTGACCCATCCCCTTGATCACCCCCTGGGAGGTGAGGGGAGCAGTGGGCAGCAGCGGCGCCGCGCCTGGGGATCATTTTTGGTGATTTAACCCCCAATTCCAAGCCTTGATGCTGAGTGCCAAGCAGGGAAGAATGCTGGTATGAGCTTTTAAACATAACCCGTTAACTGCTGCCAATCAAATGGTGAATAAGATACTCTTTAGGGTTCATATGTTTGTAAATCTGACTGTGATGAAGTCAGTGCCTCACCAGCCATCAACCTCACTGCACGTCACTGCGCTACAATATACACCCCCCACCACCCCAACTCCGTCCACCTCAACCTCCTCATGCATGTCCCAAATTCCAAGCTGCTGTTTTGAGGCATGTTAAAAAAAAATAATGCACTTTGTGACTTCAATAATAAATATGGCAGTGCCATGTTGGCATTTTTTTCCCATAACTTGAGTTGATTTATTTTGGAAAACCTTGTTACATTGTTTAATGCATCCAGCGGGGCATCACAACAAAATGTGGCATAATAATGTGTTCATTCCACGACTGTATATATCGGTATCAGTTGATATCGGAATCGGTAATTAAGAGTTGGACAATATCGGATATCGGCAAAAAAGCCATTATCGGACATCTCTACTTAAAAATAAAGACAACTTCAGATTGTTTTCCTTGTCTTACTTTGGCCAAAAATAGAACAAACACATTCTGAAAATATTACAATAAAAATATAGAAAAAAACTACCGGCAGCGGTAAAGTTAAATCAGGGGTGTCAAACTCATTTTAGATCGGAGGCCACACGGAGAAAAAAAGTGGGCCGGACTGGTAAAATCACGGCACGATTACTTAAAAATAAAGACAACTTCAGATTGGTTTTTTTTGTTTAAAAATTAATGTTGTTTTATTTCCACTTACATGTTGTGTGGTTAATAGTATTCTCTCTCTATTTGTCGTTATTTATACTTTATGAATAAGTCATGTGATAATGTTCATCAGTCAACTCATTGGTGTTAATTTTCAATCTATCAAGATAAAAAAAATAATATCAAAATCAAATTACAGGATCTTATTTACGTAGTTTGCTCATTTTCCTCAACTTGTGCACCAACATGTGTTTTTTTGTTTTTTTTACATATGTAGCATAATCGGCCCTGCGATGAGATGGCGACTTGTCCAGGGTGTACGACGCCTTCCGCCCGATTGTAGCTGAGATAGGCTCCAGTGCCCCCCGCGACCCCAAAGGGAATAAGCGGTAGAAAATGGATGGATGGATGGATGTAGCATCATCTATAAAGATACAAAGAATTGCTATTGCGACATCTAGTGGACACATTTAGAACAGCAGTTTCTTTCAGTCCAAAATTTCGGCTCATTTTTATACTTGGCCAACTCATCCCGCGGGCCGAATAAAACCTGTTCGCGGGCCTGATCTAACCCGCTTGTCCCTTTTGGGGTCGTGACAAACACATTTCGGGAGAACATCTGCACCGTAACACAACATAAACACAACAGGACAAATACCCAGAATCCCATGCAGCCCTAACTCTTCCAGGCTACATTATACACAACCCCCCCCCCCCCCCCCCCCCCGCTACCAAACCCCGCCCACCTCAACCGACGCACAGAGAGGGGTGGGGGGAGGGGGGGGGGGGGGGGGGGGGGGGTTGATGTGTGAGGGAGCAGGGTTGGGGTGGGGGTGGGGTTTGGTGGTAGCGGGGGTGTATAATGTAGCCCGGAAGAATCAGGGCTGCATGGGATTCTGGGTGTTTGTTCTGTTGAGTTTATGTTGTGTTAAGGTGCAGATGTTCTCCCAAAATGTGTTTGTCATTCTTGTTTGGTTTTGGTTCAAAGTGTGGCGCATTATTAGTAAGAGTGGGGGGCGGGGGGGCTGGCAATGATTTGCAAACCCTTTTCAACTTATATTCAATTGAATAGACTGCAACGACAATATATTCAATGTTCACACTGAGAAACTGAATTTTGTTTTGCAAATAATCATGAACTTAAAAAAAAAAAGTTGTCACAGGGGCATTTTTACCACTGTGTTACATGGCCTTTCCTTTTAACAACACTCAGTAAACGTTTGGGAACTGAGGAGTCCACAGTTTCCAAAAACAATTTAAATTGTGGACTCCTCAGAACACTATTCCACTTTGCATCAGTCCATCTTAGATGAGCTCGGGCCCAGCGAAGCCGGCGGCGTTTCTGGGTGTTGTTGATAAACGGCTTTGACTTTGCATAGTAGAGTTTTAACTTGCACTTACAGATGTAGCGACCAACTGTAGTTACCGACAGTGGTTTTTCTGAAGTGTTCCTGAGCCCATGTGGTGATATCCTTTACACACTGATGTCGCTTTTTGATGCAGTACCGCCTGAGGGATCCAAATTCACAGGCATCGCAATCCCTAAGTTCCTTGCAATAGCTGGTTGAGAAATGTTGTTCTTAAACAATTTGCTCAGGCATTTGTTGACAAAGTGGTGACCCTCGCCCCGTCCTTCTTTGTGAATGACTGAGCATTTCATGGAAGTTGCTTTTATACCCAATCATGGCACCCACCTGTTCCCAATCAGCCTGTGATTGATTGATTGATTGATTGAAACTTTTATTAGTAGATTGCACAGTACAGTACATATTCCGTACAATTGACTACTAAATGGTAACACCCCAATAAGTTTTTCAACTTGTTTAAGTCGGGGTCCACGTTAATCAATTCATGGTTCTGTGCACCTGTGGGATGTTCCAAATAAGTGTTTGATGAGCATTCCTCAACTTTCTCAGTCCTTTTTGCCAATCTTTACAGGGCCCCCAACACAGTGTCATTATTTTTTCTGTATTATAATACGAGAGGAGCCAGATGAGGTGGTTCGGGCATCTGGTCAGGATGCCACCCGAACGCCTCCCTAGGGAGGTGTTTAGGGCACGTCCGACTGGTAGGAGGCCACGGGGAAGACCCAGGACACGTTGGGAAGACTATGTCTCCCGGCTGGCTGGCCTGGGAACGCCTCGGGGTCCCACAGGAAGAGCTGGACGAAGTGGCTGGTGAGAGGGAAGTCTGGGCTTCCCTGCTTAGGCTGCTGCCCCCGCGACCCGACCTCGGATAAGCGGAAGAAGATGGATGGATAATTTCATCATCATTAGGGGCCTCTCTGGGCCCCCCTCCATCATGGGCCCCTAGAATCCGTCTCCTTTACCCCCCCTTTTCGGCGCCCCTGGGGGGGGGTACCCATTAGAGATGCGCGGTTTGCGGGCACAACCGCGGAGTCCGCGGATTATCCGAGGATCGGGCGGATGAAATTAAAAAAAATTACATTTTATCCGCGGGTCGGGTCGGGTCGGGCGGTTGAAATAAAAAACAATTAGATTTGAAATAGATTCAGGCGGGTGGCAGTTAAACCAATTGGGAAATATATATACATAGTTAAATGTTGTTACCCACATATGAAAAACGAGCAGGCACCTGCAGCATATGCCACAACAGAAGAAAAAAAAAAAAAAAAAGAGATGGACACTTTTACGGAGCGGAGAAGGGACGCCTCGCCGGGGTCCGGGATCGAGGCCCCTTCCCCCGAGAGGGCCCCACCGGGAGCCGTAGCTGAGGCGATCCGCGAGAAGGGCCCGACGCACGTCCAGGGTCACCACCGCGCCCACCGCACCGACACCCCGCCTCGTCCGCCTTCGCCGCGGCCGGCGTCACGCGCAGCAGGTAAGCAGCTTACCTGCCCGCCACCCCCGTGGCCGGGGGCTCGTAACAGGGGTCACTCCGCGCGCTCCGCCCGCGCAGCTTACCTGCCCGCCACCCCTGTTGCCGGGGGCACGTAACAGGGGTCACTCCGCGCGCAGTGCGCTCACGAAAGGGGTGGGGCTCACCCTGGTTGATATAGACAGCAGGACGGTGGCCATGGAAGTCGGAACCCGCTAAGGAGTGTGTAACAACCCACCTGCCGAATCAACTAGCCCTGAAAATGGATGGCGCTGGAGCGTCGGGCACATACCCGGCCGTCGCCGGCAGCGAGACGCGCTTGGAGGTGCGCTCAGCGCGGCTCCCATATGATTGCGCACTGGCGTGCGTCTGGGTCGTGACAGCGTGGCACGCGAATGTCTGTGCTGCATTGGATCAGTCTCCTTTCTTTAACAGGCAAAAGCTTTATAACCTCACTAATGCCTTGCATCGTCTATATTAGATATATAACAACGGGCGGTTGCGGGCGGGTGCGGTTCTGATCAAATGTTACATCGGGTGGATGGCGGATGGTTGACGACTTTCTGATGCGGTTGTGGATGAAATAATTGCCTATCCGCGCATCTCTAGTACCCATATATGCAGTCCTCTCCAAGGTTTCTCATAGTCATTCACATCGACGTCCCACTGGGGTGAGTTTTTCCTTGCCCTTATGTGGGCTCTGTACCGAGGATGTCGTGGCTTGTGCAGCCCTTTGAGACACTTGTGATTTAGGGCTATATAAATAAAGATTGATTGATTGATTGATTGATGTCGCAGGCATCAAATTCCAAATGAGCTAATATTTGCAAAAAATAAAGTTTTCCAGTGTGAACATGAAATATCTTGTCTTTGCAGTCTATTCAATTGAATATAAGTTGAAAAGGATTTGTTGTATTCTCTTTTTATTTACCATTTACACAACGTGACTTTTGGAGTTTGTATAACTCTTTGGCTGTTCTACCAAGGATTTTAAAAATATATATTTGCATACCTGCCAACTTTTGAAATCAGAAAAACCTAGTAGCCAGGGTCCAAGGGCCGCAGGCCCCGGTAGGTCCAGGACAAAGTCCTGGTGGGGGGTTCACTTCGCCCCCCGACGCAAAATGATTATTAGCATTCAGACAGGTTAAAATGTTGCTAAAACCATCACTTTTCTATCGGTCACAGTGACTTTTCAAAACAAAAATATTACAGCAAAAATCATATGGGTTGATTGACATGTTTATTCTGTAAGCTAACTTCAATAGTTTGAAATTATTTTGACAGTTAATGCCAGTTATCCTGTCAACCTTTCACAAGACTTCAATTTGTTAATTGAAAGTATAAACAGTATAAACACTTTTTACAGTAAACAAATGGTAAAACAGTACTAAACAATTCCATTAAAAAAAAAAATTGGTGTCATTATTAACTTTCTGTCCAAGCTTGTATAATCTACTGCCTTGTTCAATTGTAAAAAATATTCTGTGCCTAAAATTCACATTTCTATCACAATGATCATACTGTAAACATGGTAAGCTAACTTCATTAAAATTAATAGTCCTGTCAATAGCATGGAATTACAATTCAAATGTAGTTTTTTTGTAAGCCTTTCAAAAGAATTCAAAATATGAAAAATTAATGAAAATTAATTTAAGCCATCAGACACTTGAAAAGTGGCACATCACATCTCTAATGTCATCATTTGAACTTTTCAACAGAAATAGCACTGCAAAAATATTAAGGACATACTTCTGTATTTTGGTAGTTATGATGTCAACATTTAACAAGATTTCTTCAACTTGGACTTGAAAGCATAAATAGTATAAACACTTTTAACAGTATAACAGTACTAAACAATTCCAATAGGTAACATTGGTGTCATTACCTTTTTGTGGCTAAAATCCGAAAAACGTTGAAAGTTTTCCACTTGTATCGCTAGCAACGGCATTAGACTTGTGTTTTTTTGTCCCAACGTGGTCTTTTACATCGCTAATTCCTCCGTGTCCGATCGAAAAATCTTGTCTGCACAAGGTGCAATTGGCGTAGTTTTCACCCTTTTTGGAACGGATAATTATTCCCGGATAGGCTTTTGAATATTCTTCACGGAATGACTGCAGTTTTCTTTTCGGTTTATGCGATTTTTCTCCGGCTGATTCCATGATCGTTCGCTCGTTTGGAAACAATGGCAACTGGTGCCTCGTGCTTGGCAGCGGTGCTATAAATAGCCTCGCACATTTAAAAAAAATAAAAAAAAATTTAATTAATGAAAAACCGTATTTTTTATCACTGCAACCGTAACCCGGAATAGGTTGATGAAAACCGTACTAATTACGGGAAAACCGGAGTAGTTGGCAGGTATGCACTTGTGATTTAGGGCTATATAAATAAACATTGATTGATTGATTGATTGATGTTGCAGGCATCAAATTCCAAATGAGCTAATATTTGCAAAAAATAAAGTTTTCCAGTGTGAACATGAAATATCTTGTCTTTGCAGTCTATTCAATTGAATATAAGTTGAAAAGGATTTGTTGTATTCTCTTTTTATTTACCATTTACACAACGTGACAACTTCACTGCTTTTGGGGTTTGTACAACTCTTTGGCTGTTCTACCAAGGATTTTAAAAATATATATTTGGGAAGCGCTACAGGTGCATTAAAACCAAAACAAACAGGCTAAAGAACAGCTTCTTCCCCAGGGCCATAACCATCCTGAACGGACTGCCCCATTGTCCCTCATAACTGCCTTCTCTTCGGTGCAATAACCCATTCCACCAACCACCCTGTTTTTGTTTTGTTTTGTTTTTTTCATGTATATATTCATTGCACTTCTACATTTTTTATATTTTTATATATTTGCACATTGTTTTTCTAGCATGCACACATCGCACTGTATGGAATGGCCTCAATCTCGTTACCTTGCGTAATGACAATAAAGCTGATTCTGATTCTCTGATTCTGATTCTTCTTAATATTGGCAGTGAAAAGAATGTGCCTATGCAGTACATTCAGTATGTCAATGAAAGAGATTGCTGTATTTCTATTTCCATTATTTCACACGGCAAACATAATTAGAAGCGAGGAACCAAACAAAGGTCCACAGGGTCAGTGAAGTGACACCGCCAGCCACCTCGAGTCAGACAGCAGTCGTCTTGAAATTATTGATTGAAAGGACGACAAGAACGATAGCATGGCCTGGATTATTGACGGCCTCACGCCCAGAGAATGTCATTAAAGAGTCCCTGGTGTGCCGGGGGGTCAGCGTGATGGTGATAAACATCATTGGAGGTGTCTCACCTATCAGGAGGAGTAATCCAACACTGTAATGTCTTAACTTCATCGGGGTTTAAATCTTGAAAAGAAATCATCAAAGGTGGGCCCTACATATAAACGGATTGTATATTTTCATGTCTGGCACGCGTCTAAATCTTCCCCCCCATGGGGGTCTTTGAGCGCTGACCTCGTCCATCATCCACATTTGGATTCCCACTCTGACGCTGGGTGTCATCCATCTCTGGCTGCCCTCCATTGTCCCACGCTGCCTTCAAATGACAGTGACACATGCGGCACATTACAAAGACAAAAGCTGTGACAAGGCCCACAGTTTTTTTATTATTATTTTTTTGGGGGGGGGGTTTATTTTTTTGTTCCAATTATTTATTTTTTTAGTTCAATGAATATCATCCGCTTCTTCTTCTCAACAGTGTCTTTCACAATTATTATTATTATTCTTTTAAAGAATTTATTAATCAATCCAACAAAACGATACACAACAATACCATAATAATGCGATCCAATTCCAAAACCAAACCCAACAACACTCAGAACTGCAATAAACAGAGCAATTGAGAGGAGACACAAACACGACACAGAACAATCTAAAAGTAGTGAAACAAAAATGATTAAAGCTGCAAGCAGCGTTGGTCGGGCCCGCGTATTTGGCAGGTGCTAGTCCTAAGTGTCCCAATACTTTTGTCCAGTTTTAGTGCTCAGTGTCCCAATACTTTTGTCAAGTTGTAGTCCTAAGTGTCCCAATACTTTTGTGCAGTGTATGTGTCCCAATACTTTTGTCCAGTGGTAGTCCTAAGTGTCCCAATACTTTTGTCCAGTTTCCGTCATAAGTGTCCCAATACTTTTGTCCGGTGGTAGTCATAAGTGTCCCAATACTTTTGTCTAGTGTACCTACCTTGTCTGCATTGTGTGGGCACGCTGGTTTTTAAGCAGCCATCTTAAAAAAACAGCAGCGCAGCAGCATCAGCGCAGCGGTTCTTTGAAGGGTCATAAAATCAAAACCGGAGCAGTTAGAAAAACGCTGTTCTGTACTTTTATACACAAGGGTTCAATCTCTCTCCTGTGTTAGTTTGAAGCCGAAACGACAAACGCGCTCAGAGGAGATAGTTTTTGAAGGAAGGTGACCGGTTTTTACATAAAATTTGTTTTGAAGGGGGAATAGCAAACTTCCAGTTGATTTTTGCTGGGGGTTGTCAATCTATGAAATGTAGGTCTAAGTGAGACCTACATAGAGGTTTTTGTTTCATGTCTCTCCGACCTTCCCAGTGGGAGTTACAGGCAGTTTTGTAATTTTTTTCTTCCGAGGAGCAGTTTTTTCTCCGTTTTATTCAAAAATTGCGCTAGAGCGCAATTTTGAGATTTGGGGTTAGGTTTTTTTATTAGATCGCAATTTTTGCCAGTCCTGATGTGTGTGTTCAGTTCGGTGAGTTTTGAAGCATGTTAAGGGGGTCAAATTACAGCTCAAAGAGGCAAAAGTGACTGTTTTTAGTACTTTTTTGTCTTGAAGGGAGAATTTCCAAATTCCTGTTGATTTCTGCCCAAGGATGTACAATTATGAAAACTAGGTCTAAGTCAGACCTACATAGAGAATTTTGTTTCATGTCTTTCCGACCTTCCTAGTGGGAGTTACAGGCAGTCTAGTTTTTTTTTCCTAGGGGGCGCTAGAGCGCAATTTTGAGTTTTGGGGTTTGGTTTTTTCATTAAAAGACAATTTTCGCAGGTCCTGATGTGTGGGTCAAATATGGTGAGTTTTGAAGCATGTTAAGTGGGTCAAATTAGTGCTCAAAGAGGCGGCCGGTATAATAATAATAAAACCTTACAAATTCAATAGGTCCTTATGTCCCATTGCATAAGGACTCCCTTTGGGAGTCCTTTTGCAATGGGCCATGCGGGCCCTAAATATTATCAACAACAGTATCAATATTAGTAACAATTTCAACATAGCAGTGATTAAAAATCCCTCATTAACATTATCATTACAGACATTAATAAAAAAATTAAAAAAAGAACAAAAGTGTCACAGTGGCTTACACTTGCATCGCATCTCATAAGCTTGACAACACACTGTGTCCAATATTTTCACAAAGATAGAATAAGTCATATTTTTGGTTCATATAATAGTTAAAACAAATTTAAATAATGGATCCCATATTCCAATATATGACTCATTATTATCTAAACCAGGCCTGGGCAATTATTTTGACTCGGGGGCCACATTTAGAGAAAAAAAAATGTGTCTGTGGGCCAGTATATCTATTTTTAGGAACACTAATACAAAACCTCACAATGTCTGATTGAATGCTAAAAACGTTATGACAGACCGCCTTAAAAAATGTAATGTAATTTTACATTTTTCTATGAACGATAAAACACTGAATATTGACAACATATGAACGTCACACACCCTTTCGATCGACATATTTTACAATCAAGTGAAACACAACAAAAATGCAACAAATAGTGAAATATGAACGCGGAGGGTACAAAATAAACCCACCTACAATCTGATACATCTTATATTTTAAAAGATTACAGTTGGTACAAAATGCGGCTGCTAGACTTTTGACAAGAACAAGAAAGTTTGTTCATATTACGCCTATACTGTATATACCTTTATATACATATATACTTATATATACACCTATACTGGCTCACCTGCACTGGCTTCCTGTGCACTTAAGATGTGACTTTAAGGTTTTACTACTTACGTATAAAATACTACACGGTCTAGCTCCAGCCTATCTTGCCGATTGTATTGTACCATATGTCCCGGCAAGAAATCTGCGTTCAAAGAACTCCGGCTTATTAGTGATTCCCAGAGCCCAAAAAAAGTCTGCGGGCTGTAGAGTGTTTTCTATTCGGGCTCCAGCACTATGGAATGCCCTCCCGGTAACAGTTAGAGATGCTACCTCAGTAGAAACATTTAAGTCCCATCTTAAAACTCATTTGTATACTCTAGCCTTTGAATAGCCCCCCTTTTTTTAGACCAGTTGATCTGCCGTTTCTTTTCTTTTCTCCTCTGCTCCCCCCTATCCCTTGTGGAAGGGGAGACACACAGATCCGGTGGCCATGGATGGGGTGCTGGCTGTCCGGGGTCGGGACCCGGGGTGGACCGCTCGCCTGTATATCGGTTGGGAACATCTCTGCGCTGCTGACCCGTCTCCGCTCGGGATGGTTTCCTGCTGACCCCACTGTGGACTGGACTCTTACTGTTATGCTGGATCCACTATGGACTGGACTCTCACAATATTATGTTAGACCCACTTGACATCCATTGTATTCGGTCTCCCTAGAGGGGGGGGGGGGGGGTTACCCACATATGCGGTCCTCTCCAAGGTTTCTCATAGTCATTCACATCGACGTCCCACTGGGGTGAGTTTTTCCTTGCCCTTATGTGGGCTATACCGAGGATGTGGTTGTGGCTTGTGCAGCCCTTTGAGACACTTGTGATTTAGGGCTATATAAATAAACATTGATTGATTGATTGATTGATATTTGCTGAATTTCCCCCAGGGATCAATAAAGTACATTCTATTCTATTCTATACATCACTAAGCTTTAGAACTTTGTTGTGAAAATCTCCTTTCGCGTCTGTGGAAACGCTTCCCACCCACACTGCTTGGTGCCTCGTCTGAGCTGCTGTGACGTAGATGACTATAGTAACTAATTAGATGACCATAGTAACTAATTAGATGACCATAGTAACTAATTAGATGACCATAGTAACTAATTAGATGACCATAGTAACTAATTAGATGACCATAGTAACTAATTAGATGACCATAGTAACTGGTATATCATCCATAAGCGCCGATTCCAACCATTGAAAGACTTAGTATAGTTCAGGGGTCGGCAACCTTTACCAGTCAAAGAGCCATTTTGACCAGTTTCACAAATTATAGACAACAATGGGAGCCGCAAAATTTTTTTGAAATTCTAAATGATATAACACTGCATAAAATGTTTTTTCTTTGCTTTGTGCTATGTTTAAACCAGTGGTCTCAGACATGCTGCCCACACCTTTATAAGGAATTTGAAAGCTGGTGCGGCACGCGGGTTTTAAATGAATGGCGCTTGTCAGCGTCATGCGTGCCGTGATGGTACAGTATATAGCACCCGCTACGATCAGCGTGCCTGATCAGCCGCACGTTGTACGGGGCTTCCGCTTGCTCACGTAGGCGGCAGCAATGCATACTTGGTCAACAACCACACAGGTTACACTGACGGTGGCGGTATAAAAAAAAACTTTAACACTCTTACTAATAATGCGCCACACTGTGAACCCACACCAAACAAGGATGACAAACACATTTCGGGAGAACATCTGCACCGTAACACAACATAAACACAACAGGACAAATACCCAGAATCCCATGCAGCCCTAACTCTTCCAGGCTACATTATACACACACCCCCCGCTACCAAACCCCGCCCACCTCAACCGATGCACAGAGAGGGATGAGGGGGTGGTGTATAATGTACCCTGGAAGAGTTAGGGCTGCATGGGATTCTGGGTATTTGTCCTGTTGTGTTTATGTTGTGTTACGGTGCAGATGTTCTCCCAAAATGTGTTTGTCATTCTTGTTTGGTTTTGGTTCAAAGTGTGGCGCATTATTAGTAAGAGTGTTAAAATTGTTTTATATGGTCACCGTCAGTGTAACCTGTGTGGCTGTTGACCAAGTATGCCTTGCTGTCACGTACGTGTGCAAGCAGCAGATGTATATTGTAAAACAAATGTTGGGTTGGCACGCTATTATTTCAGATTGTAGAGGTCGCCAAATGTTGTACCATCATGGCACGCCCTTATTATAGCTGTAAGGGTGAAAATCGGTGAATATTAATCCCGGGAGTTTTCTGCGAGAGGCACTGAAATCCGGAAGTCTCACGGGAAAATTGGGGGGTTCAGCAACTAAGCTGCTGAGCCGCATCAGAGTGATCAAAGAGCCGCATGCGGCTCCGGAGCCGCGGGTTGCCGACCCCTGGTATAGTTGAAGACTTAGGGTCATTAGAAAAGATGAGTACACATCATAATGGCAGCTACACTTTACATCTTAAACATCTAAAAAAATGATTTGGGAATGTCCGGCGGGCCAGATTGAAAAGCTCAACGGGCCGCATGTGGCCCCCGGGCCTTCATTTGCCCAGGTCTGATTTAAACTAAAAGCAGTTTTTTCTACTGATATGATCTCCATAGCTTGTGTATACCAGACTGAATGTGTTGGACTATCAACATCTATCCATTTTTTTTAACATTACCCTTTATGTTATTATGCATATTGAAAAAAATGCATTTTTACTCTTTTTTTTGTTTTTGCTAGCGTAAAAAGTGACGCATTTAAGACCCACTGGGATTTTTTTTTTTTTTAACCATCCACATCTGGATGAGGATCCCCATTAAAATGCATGCGCTGGGGGGGAAATGAGATTTTGGAGGGAGAGCCCTGTGAAAAAGCGAGCGTGTAATCATCTCTCAGTTTTATCTGCAGAGGATTTGGCTGAGGATCCTCCCTCCCTCCCCCCCTCCCCCCGTAGCAGGCATTAATATTCATAGGGAGAACATTCCCTGCTCGCCTGTAGCTCCCCAGACTTGAGAATGTAAAATCTAGCTGGCAGGCGGCTGTGCTGAGGAAGGCCATTATGATAGTGAGGATGATACACAACATGCATCCTCCTTGCTAATGCACGTCACATGTTGCTAAACGCAAACTAATGGCGATGTTTGGCTTCTGGCTGCTTTAAAGCTCGCTTCTTTTTTCCAGCGGTCAATAATCAGCATTTTTTTTGGGATCTGGCAACTCCTGTGAGAGAAAGTGTGGCTGAACATAGTTGATCATAATTCAGTGATTGTGCAGAAATAGAAGTAAAGGATGAAAATGGGAGCATTCTGGTGTCAAGTAAGTGCACTTGTGACTAGTCAGACATTCTTTTTTCAATCAGTCAAATGATTATTGGCTATAATCTACTGTACACATTAGAGGTTAGTTTTAACTCCGTCTTAAAACAGACAGTGCATCTGGAAAGTATTCACAGCGCTTCATCAAAAGTCAGCTAATATAGACACGTGTTGTCTTCATTATAACACTTATATAAGACTTATAAAGTAATTTTGATAGTAGGCTAATATAGCTAATACAGACACTTACATCACGTGTTCTCTTCATTATAACACTTATAAAGTCATTTTGATAGTAGGCTAATATAGACATTAACATCACGTGTTGTCTTCATTATAACACTTATATAAGACTTTTAAAGTCATTTTGATAGTAGGCTAATATAGACACATCATGTGTTGTCTTCATTATAACACTTATATAAGACTTATAAAGTAATTTTGATAGTAGGCTAATATAGCTAATACAGACACTTACATCACGTGTTCTCTTCATTATAACACTTATAAAGTCATTTTGATAGTAGGCTAATATAGACATTAACATCACGTGTTGTCTTCATTATAACACTTATATAAGACTTTTAAAGTCATTTTGATAGTAGGCTAATATAGACACATCATGTGTTGTCTTCATTATAACACTTATATAAGACTTTTAAAGTCATTTTGATAGTAGGCTAATATAACTAATATAGACACTTACATCATGTGTTGTCTTCATTATAACACTTATATAAGACTTTTAAAGTCATTTTGATAGTAGGCTAATATAGCTAATATAGACACTTACATCATGTGTTGTCTTCATTATAACACTTATATAAGACTTTTAAAGTCATTTTGATAGTAGGCTAATATAGCTAATATAGACACTTACATCATGTGTTGTCTTCATTCTAACACTTATATAAGACTTTTAAAGTCATTTTGATAGTAGGTTAATATAGACACTTACATCATGTGTTGTCTTCATTATAACACTTATATAAGACTTTTAAAGTCATTTTGATAGTAGGCTAATATAGACACTTACATCATGTGTTGCCTTCATTATAACACTTATATAAGACTTTTAAAGTCATTTTGATAGTAGGCTATTATAGACACTTACATCATGTGTTGTCTTCATTATAACACTTATATAAGACTTTTAAAGTCATTTTGATAGTAGGCTATTATAGACACTTACATCATGTGTTGTCTTCATTAAAACACTTATATAAGACCTTTAAACTCATTTTGATAGTAGGCTAATATAACTAATATAGACACATCATGTGTTGCCTTCATTATAACACTTATATAAGACTTTTAAAGTCATTTTGATAGTAGGCTATTATAGACACTTACATCACGTGTTGTCTTCATTATAACACTTATATAAGACTTTTAAAGTCATTTTGATAGTAGGCTAATATAACTAATATAGACACTTACATCATGTGTTGCCTTCATTATAACACTTATATAAGACTTTTAAAGTAATTGTGATAGAAGGCTAATATAGACACTTACATCATGTGTTGTCTTCATTATAACACTTATGCTAATTGTTGTCGCCCTATTTGACGCGTAAGTCCAGTTCGTTTGTGAGTGCTCTGAATGTAGATGATGGTTGGTCTGTGATCCAAGATATCCAGATCTCCCCCCACCAGATATTAATGATAACAACCACCTTGATTAATAGAACCAAACACAAAGACTAAAAATAGTGCACAAATTCCGAGTACAAGGCTGTTAAAGAATCAATTTGATTCGTCCTCCTCGTGCCAGTTATTAATGATAAGCGCTATAGAAATACACTGGCTAGAAATAAGCCAAGTGTTGTGTCATGAAGTGATGGCACACATCACAAAGCAGTGCAAGGGACGTTTTTAGGAGTGGATTTGCCTTTTTTTTTTTTCACATTTTCTTTTAGATTATTTCAAAAAATATTCTGATTATGACATCCATCCATTTTCTACCACTTGTCCTTTTCAGGGTCGCACGGGGTGCTGGAGCCTATCTCAGCTGCACATGGGCGGAAGGCGGGGTACACCCTGGACAAGTCACCACCTCACCACAGGGCCAACACAGATAGACAGACAACATTCACACACTAGGGACCATTTAGTGTTGCCAATCAACCTATCCCCAGGTGCATGTTTTTGGAGGTGGGAGGGGCCTATCCCCAGGTGCATGTTTTTGGAGGTGGGAGGGGCCTATCCCCAGGTGCATGTTTTTGGAGGTGGGAGGAAGCCAACCCACGCAGTCACGGGGAGAACATGCAAACTCCACACAGAAAGATCCAGAGCCCGGGATTGAACTCAGGACTACTCAGGACCTTCGTATTGTGAGGCACATGCACTAACCCCTTTACCACCGTGCCACCTAATTATGACATATTGTTATAAAATTGTTTATAATTAATAGAGATGTCGCATAATGGCTTTTTTGCCGATATCCGATATTGTCCAACTCTTAATTACCGATTCCGATATCAAGCGATACCGATATATACAGTGGTGGAATGAACACATTATTATGCCTCATTTTGTTGTGATGCCCGCTGGATGCATTAAACAATGTAACTTTACCATGAATTGATTAACGTGGACCCCGACCTAATACAAGTTGAAAAACTTATTGGGGTGTTACCATTTAGTGGTCAATTGTACGGAATATATACTGTACTGTGCAATCTACTAATACAAGTTTCAATCAATCAATCAATCAATCAAAAACAAGGTTTTCCAAAATAAGAGAACAACTTCAACTCCAGGTATGGAAAAAAATGCCAACATGGCACTGCCATATTTATTATTGAAGTCACAAAGTGCTTTTTTTTTTTTAACATGCCTCAAAACAGCAGCTTGGAATTTGGGACAGAATCCTGATACCCACTACAACTATGGGAAATACTATACTTTGACTTTTTTTAATTATTATTTTTTTTTAATTAAATCAACGTAGAAAAAAAACAAACGATACACTTTCAACTAGTGCATCAACCCAAAAAAAAACCTCCCTCCCCCATTCACACTCATACACACCCACTCACACAAAAGGGGTTGTTTCTTTCTGCTACTAATATTCTGGTTCCCACAAAATGGACAACACTTCTGCAAGGAACACAACACAGTCCCTGAAGCACACTTGATTGTTTGTGCTGCTGGTCCACTAACATTTTCATTTAATTACTTTTTTTTATTTTTTTTTATGTAATTATTTTTATATTGTTTTACTTTCTTTTTTATCCCAAAAAATATTTATCTTATCTAAAAAAAAAGAAGAAAAAAAAGGACCTTATCTTCACCAGACCTGGTTGTAAATGAAATTAGCTTCGTTTAAATGTTTTTTTTAAAACCAGGTCCAGTCCAGATAATGTCCAAGTCGGGTTCAGCAACACACACCTTCATTCATGTACACTGAAAAAAATAAAATAAATAAATAAATAAAAATGTATACTTTACTTTGACTTTCACGAAGTGCATAACTTTTTTTTCTTTTTTTTTTTTTAAACATGCCTCAAAAAACAACAGCTACAAAAACAATGAAGGCACACAGCTTCAGTCCAGAGTATACTAGAGCATACTTGCCAACCTTGAGACCTCCGAATTCGGGAGATGGGGGGGGGGTATATTGAAGCGTCCCAGAAGAGTTAGTGCTGCAAGGGGTTCTGGGTATTTGTTCTGTTGTGTTACGGTGCGAAATGTGTTTGTCATTCTTGTTTGGTGTGGGTTCACAGTGTGGCGCATATTTGTAACAGTGTTAAAGTTGTTTATACGGCCACCCTCAGTGTGACCTGTATGACTGTTGACCAATTATGCTTGCATTCACTTGTGTGTGTGTGTGTAAAAGTTGCATATATTATGTGGCTGGGCCGGCACGCTGTTTGTATGGAGGAAAAGCGGACGTGACGACAGGTTGTAGAGGACGCTAAAGGCAGTGCCTTTAAGGCACGCCCCCAATATTGTTGTCCGGGTGGAAATCGGGAGATATTCGGGAGAATGGTTGCCCCGGGAGATTTTCGGGAGGGGCACTGAAATTCGGGAGTCTCCCGGGAAAATGGGGAGGGTTGGCAAGTATGACTTACGTCCGTGTTTTACCGAATATGTACCGCTCCGTACAGCGGCGTTTTAAAGACTCATTAATTTTATTTCTTGAAACCGATACCGATAATTTCCGATATTACATTTTAAAGCATTTATCGGCCGGTAATATCGGCAGGCCGGTATTATTGGACATCTCTAATTTTAAATATTAATTCCGTATTTTTCTTATAAACTTTCTGTCTTACAACTGTCATGACTTGGACTTTGGCTTGGTTTGTTCTCCCGTGGTGCAAATGAACTGGACTGGTCAAGGCTTGAAGGTGGGTACATGATTTATTTAAACTATCAAAAAAGGAATAAACGAAAAGCGTGCACAGGGGCGGAGGTACAAAACTAGACTATAAACACAAAACTTGCACATTGGCAGAAACTATGAACAATTAAACAAAACACTAACTGTGGCTTAACAAACAAAAACTTACTTGGCATGGAACCGGCATGAAAAAAAGAGTAGCAAGGGTCATCAGGGTGTGGAGAGTGTGCAGGAGCATAAATGCGGGGATGTCGTCAGGACGAACAACAGAAAATGAATGAACTTAAATACTATGGACATGAGTAGTGAAAGCAGGTGCGTGACTCAAAACGTGAAACAGGTGCGTGACGTGACAGGTGAAAACTAATGGTTGCTATGGTGACAAACAAGAGTGCACAATGAGTCCTAACGTGGAACAGGTGAAACTAATGGGTAATCATGCAAACAAGACAAGGGAGTGAAAAGCCAGAAACTAAACAAAACATGACTTAAAACAAAATATGATTACACAGACATGACACCGCTCCGTACAGCGGCGTTTTAAAGACTCATTAATTTTATTTCTTGAAACCGATACCGATAATTTCCGATATTACATTTTAAAGCATTTATCGGCCGGTAATATCGGCAGGCCGGTATTATTGGACATCTCTAATTTTTAATATTAATTCCGTATTTTTCTTATAAACTTTCTGTCTTACAACAAAGAGTCCAATTCCTTGTGTGTTAAACATACTTGGCCAATGGATTGTGATTTTAACCGGTAAGAGTTGACATTATGATGGTGACAAAAACATCAAACTAAATGAGCCAATGTAAATATGTTGTATCTAATATGTTGTCCATCATCCATGCTGTTATTTCTATTAGCCCATCTATGTTTTATGGAATTTTGCTCCCATGGTTGCCCTTTACGGCACAAAATAAGACATCTTCAGCAGTGTGGAGTTCTGTGGGCCCGGAAAAAAAAGGCCAAAGTAGAGAGAGAGTGTGTGTGTGTGTGTGTTTGTGTGTGTGTGTGTGTGTGTGTGTGTGAGTGTGGATGTGTTGTCACACGCACATACACGCTGGAAAAGGTGAGAAGTCACTTTCAGCAGGAAGATGGAAAAGTGTGAGCACTGCCACTGTTTTTAATTCTCCTGCTCCAAAGTGTTAGATTAGCAGTCCTCCTCTTGTTTGTGTGTGTGTGTGTGTGTGTGTGTGCACGCTGTCATATACACAACGTGCATGTGTGTGTGCTACGGTGTAATGTAGTTACTTCCACAGCACACAGTATTCAATGTGAATGTTTTGATGACCTTCTCAACAGTGTGCACTTGGTGCACCTGCACAACCAGGTGTCATTCCTTTATTTCCCTTCCTGGCTTCCTTAGATGCCCAATAGCTATTGGCTAAGGCAGGGGGTCGGCAACCCAACATGTCGAAAGAGCCATATTGGACTAAAAATACAACAAAAAAATCTGTATGGAGCCGCAAAAAATTAAATGCCTTATATGAGTGTTATAATGAAGGCAACACATGATGTAAGTGTCTATATTAGCTGTATTAGCCTACTATCAAAATGACTGTAAAAGTCTTATATAAGTGTTATAATGAAGGCAACACATGATATAACTGTCTATATTAGCTATATAAGCCTACTACCAAAATCACTGTAAAAGTCTTATATAAGTGTTATAAGGAAGGCAACACGTGATATAAGTGTCTATATTAGCCTACTATCAAAATGACTTTAAAAGTCTTATATAAGTGTTATAATGAAGGCAACACATGATATAACTGTCTATATTAGCTATATTAGCCTACTATCAAAATGACTGTAAAAGTCTTATATAAGTGTTATAAGGAAGGCAACACGTGATATAAGTGTCTATATTAGCCTACTATCAAAATGACTTTAAAAGTCTTATATAAGTGTTATAATGAAGGCAACACATTATGTAAGTGTCTATATTAGCTATATTAGCCTACTACCAAAATTACTTTAAAAGTCTTATATAAGTGTTATAATGAAGGCAACACATGATATAAGTGTCTACATTAGCTATATTAGCCTACTATCAAAATGACTTTAAAAGTCTGATATAAGAGTTATAATGAAGGCAACACATGATATAATTGTCTATATTAGCTATATTAGCCTACTATCAAAATGACTTTAAAAGTCTTATATAAGTGTTATAATGAAGGCAACACATGATATGACTGTCTATATTAGCCTACTATCAAAATGACTTTAAAAGTCTTATATAAGTGTTATAATGAAGGCAACACATGATATAAGCGTCTATATTAGCTGTATTAACCTACTATCAAAATGACTTTAAAAGTCTTATATAAGTGTTATAATGAAGACAACACATTATGTAAGTGTCTATATTAGCTATATTAGCCTACTACCAAAATTACTTTAAAAGTCTTATATAAGTGTTATAATGAAGGCAACACATGATATAATTGTCTATATTAGCCTACTATCAAAATGACTTTAAAAGTCTTATATAAGTGTTATAATGAAGGCAACACATGATATAACTGTCTATATTAGCCTACTATCAAAATGACTGTAAAAGTCTTATATAAGTGTTATAATGAAGGCAACACATGATGTAAGTGTCTATATTAGCCGTATTAGCCTACTATCAAAATGACTTTAAAAGTCTTATATAAGTTTTATAATGAAGACAACACATGATGTAAGTGTCTATATTAGCTATATTAGCCTACTACCAAAATTACTTTAAAAGTCTTATATAAGTGTTATAATGAAGGCAACACATGATATAACTGTCTATATTAGCCTACTATCAAAATGACTGTAAAAGTCTTATATAAGTGTTATAATGAAGGCAACACATGATATAAGTGTCTATACTAGCTATATTAGCCTACTATCAAAATGACTTTAAAAGTCTTATATAAGTGTTATAATGAAGACAACACATGATGTAAGTGTCTATATTAGCTATATTAGCCTACTATCAAAATGACTTTAAAAGTCTTATATAAGTGTTATAATGAAGGCTACACATGATGTAAGTGACTATATTAGTTATAATAGCCTACTATCAAAATGACTATGTGTCGCAGGCTGAAGCAAATCTTAGTTGACAGAAATGTTGAAATGTAATATTTATTCCACACATTTTTACAACATTAGAAAACATTAGTAAATCAGAGTCTACTCAGAAGGTGAGATAACTCCTGGAAATGACTGGCTTTTAATGGCCAAAGGTATAGATGTGTGAGTCCAAGTTAAAGGAAACAACAGGCTGTCTTCTTCTAATAGATTTATTACAATCTTTGCAAGCTCGGTAATGTTTGCTGTGGTCTGGAACAACATGGCACACAAACAACTATCTGAGTTGCAGCCAATATTACATACAGATAATGTGTCATGAGACATGCAAAACTAAATGATATACAAAGAGGATAAAAGTAAATGATATTAAATGAGTTCAAATATAGCTACAAATGAGGCATAATGATGCAATATGTACATACAGCTAGCCTAAATAGCATGTTAGCATGGATTAGCTTGCAGTGACCAAATATGCCTGATTAGCACTCCAACTAGTCAATAACATCAACAAAACTCACCTTTGTGCATTCACGCACAGCATAAAAGGTTTGGTGAACAAAATTAGACAAATAAGTGGCATAAAGCACGTCTTTCTGTGGCGGCGTCGGAGAAAGTTGTACATGTAAATAAAGTACGACGAGTTCAAGGACCGCCAAAATTAGTAGGACAAAACGGCGCTTGCCAAATACTCTCATCGGTGAAGCATGTTTAATACAAACAGTGCGATTTCTAAGAATGAGGGAGGTTTGTGTCATGTTTTTCCCTCCTACAGAAACATTATTAAAACAACAAATATATGTTTCCCCTCATCTTTTTCCAGGGAGCCACTAGGGCGGCGCTAAAGAGCCGCGGGTTGCGGACCCCCCGGGCTGAGGCAATGGCGGAATGATTGTGCAAGATTTGCACCTGATCCTCACTCCTCCCTCCCTTCCAAATCGGCAGGTTGACATCCCTCGAGTGGCGAGGTGAGTCATGCCTCCATTAGCAGCTGTGTCGCAGATAAAGACAACAGTAAACACCTCAGGGCATCTTGTCTCTTTTTTACATCTTTGCCTTTTTCCACTCACATCACTTTATTCCTTGTCCCAACCAGTAGGAAGCTGCTGTCTAATTCAGAAGTGATGACAATTTTCCCTCCCTCCCTCCTGCCAACACACACACACACACACACACACACACACACACACACACACACACACACACATACACACTTGCTACCTTCTTGAGACCTCCGAAAAATGCCTACCTCTAGTACTATGATAGAAGTCGTAATTTTACTCAACGCAAGTCAAAATGTTACAAGAAAAACTGAACATTTGTGCAATATTATGATAAAAGTTGGAATTGTACTCAATAACAGTCGCAATTTTACAAGAAAAGATTAAAATTTTGGCAATTTTATGAAAAGAGTCGTAATTTTACTCGACAAAAGTCACAATTTCATAAGAAAACTTTAAAATTTTGGCAATATTATAATAATAATCGGAATTTTACTTGGCAAAATTATGACAAATGTCATAATTTTACTCAAAAAATTTCACTATTCAACAAGAACAACCAAATGGGCAATATTGTGATACAAGTCAGAATTTTATATGACATTTTGCATTAAAAAGTAATAATTTTACATTAAAAAAAATATATATATTTACAAGAAAATATTGCAATATTACAGAAACAAAGAATATCAGAAATTGTTCCCAATTTTATAAGAAAAACGTCGACAAATTGTAAGAAAAATACTAATTTTTTGGTTGTAATTGGTTTTTAATCTTCATTATTTACTTCAAGTTATTACAGTATGTCCCTATATACATTATTTATTTATTTTTTAATTAATTTTGGCCAAAAGGGGCGCATTTCAATTTCTTACACACACTTGTTATTTCATATGTTGACCAGAGGGGGAGCACTTTTAAAAGCGACACACAGTCAATGTGAAAAATCCCTCCTTTTTGGGACCACCCTCATTTTGATAGATGTCACCACAAATGAGACATTCTCTATTAGATGCAATGTTATTGATTTATGTCATCACTTGTTCACACCTCCTCATATGGAAGATACTTTTCCTTCTTCATGTCTCAAGAAGGATATAAATACAGCACAAACACACACACACACACACACACACACACACACACACACACACACACACACACACACACACACACACACACACTCTTGCATTTGCTACCTTCTTGAGACCTCCGAAAAATGCCTACCTCTAATACTATGATAGAAGTCGTAATTTTACTCAACGCAAGTCAAAATGTTACAAGAAAAACTGAACATTTGTGCAATATTATGATCAAAGTTGGAATTGTACTCAATAACAGTCGCAATTTTGCAAGAAAAGATGAACATTTTGGCAATTTTATGAAAAGAGTCGTAATTTTACTCGACAAAAGTCACAATTTCATAAGAAAACTTTAAAATTTTGGCAATATTATAATAATAATCTGAATTTCACTTGGCAAAATTATGACAAAAGTCATAATTTTACTCAAAAAATGTCACTATTCAACAAGAACAACCAAAAAATGGGCAATATTGTGATCCAAGTCAGAATTTTATATGACATTTTGCATTAAAAAGTAATAATTTTACATTAAAAAAAAGTAATATATTTACAAGAAAATATTGCAATATTACAGAAACAAAAAATATGAGAAATTGTTCCCAATTTTATAAGAAAAACGTTGACAAATTGTAAGAAAAATACTAATTTTTTGGTTGTAAAAAAGACTGCTTTTATAGGTAATTGTATTTTTTGTTTGTTTGTTTGTACCGTATTTTTCGGAGTATAAGTCGCACCTGCCGAAAATGCATAATAAAAAGGAAAAAAACATAGAAGTCGGACTGGAGCCCGGCCAAACTATGAAAAAAACTGCGACTTATAGTCCGAAAAATACGGTAATTGGTTTTTAATCTTCATTATTTACTTCAAGTTATTACAGTATGTCTCCATAAACATATTTATTTTATTTTTTAGTTAATTTTGGCCAAAGGGGGCGCATTTCAATTTCTTACACACACTTGTTATTTCATATGTTGACCAGAGGGGGAGCACTTTTAAAAGCGACACACAGTCAATTTGAAAAATCCCTCCTTTTTGGGACCACCCTCATTTTGATAGATGTCACCAGCAGGGGTGCAAATGAGACATTGCAATGTTATTGGGACCATGATTTATGTCATCACTTGTTCACACCTCCTCATATGGAAGATACTTTTCCTTCTTCATGTCTCAAGAAGGATATAAATACAGCACACACACATACAGCACACACACACACACACACACACACACACACACACTCTTGCATTTGCTACCTTCTTGAGACCTCCGAAAAATGCCTACCTCTAGTACTATGATAGAAGTCGTAATTTTACTCAACGCAAGTCAAAATGTTACAAGAAAAACTGAACATTTGTGCAATATTATGATAAAAGTTGGAATTGTACTCAATAACAGTCGCAATTTTACAAGAAAAGATGAACATTTTGGCAATTTTATGAAAAGAGTCGTAATTTTACTCGACAAAAGTCACAATTTCATAAGAAAACTTTAAAATTTTGGCAATATTATAATAATAATCGGAATTTTACTTGGCAAAATTATGACAAAAGTCATAATTTTACTCAAAAAATGTCACTATTCTACAAGAACAACCAAAAAATGGGCAATATTGTGATACAAGTCAGAATTTTATATGCCATTTTGCATTAAAAAGTAATAATTTTACATTAAAAAATATTATATATTTACAAGAAAATATTGCAATATTACAGAAACAGAAAGAATATGAGAAATTGTTCCCAATTTTATAAGAAAAACGTCGACAAATTGTAAGAAAAATACTAATTTTTTGGTTGTAATTGGTTTTTAATCTTCATTATTTACTTCAAGTTATTACAGTATGTGTCCATAAACATATTTATTTTATTTTTTAATTAATTTTGGCCAAAAGGGGCGCATTTCAATTTCTTACACACACTTGTTATTTCATATGTTGACCAGAGGGGGAGCACTTTTAAAAGCGACACACAGTCAATTTGAAAAATCCCTCCTTTTTGGGACCACCCTCATTTTGATAGATGTCACCAGCAGGGGTGCAAATGAGACATTCTCTATTAGATGCAATGTTATTGGGACCATGATTTATGTCATCACTTGTTCACACCTCCTCCTATGGAAGATACTTTTCCTTCTTCATGTCTCAAGAAGGATATAAATACAGCACACACACACACTCTTGTATTTGCTACCTTCTTGAGACCTCCGAAAAATGCCTACCTCTAGTACTATGATAGAAAACGTAATTTTACTCAACGCAAGTCAAAATGTTACAAGAAAAACTGAACATTTGTGCAATATTATGATAAAAGTTGGAATTGTAGTCAATAACAGTTGCAATTTTACAAGAAAAGCTTAAAATGTTGGCAATCTTATGAAAAGAGTCGTAATTTTACTTCACAAAAGTCACAATTTCATAAGAAACCTTAAACATTTTGGCAATATTATAATAATAATCGGAATTTTACTTGGCAAAACTATGACAAAAGTCATAATTTTACTCAAAAAATGTCGCTATTCTACAAGAACATACAAAAACTGGGCAATATTGTGATACAAGTCAGAATTTTATATGACAAATAAGTAATAATTTTACATTAAAAAAAGTAATTTTACGAGAAAATATTGCAATATTACAGAAACAGAAATAATATGAGAAATTGTTCCCAATTTTATAAGAAAAAAGTCGACACATTGTGACAAAAAGACTTTAGTTATTTTATTTATTTATTTATTTATTTGTTGGTAATTGGTTTTTAATCTTCATTATTTACTTCATGTTATTACAGTATGTCTCTATTTACATATTTATTTATTTGTTTTATTAATTTTGTCCAAAGGGAGTGCATTTCAATTTTTTACACACACTTGTTATTTCATATGTTGACCAGAGGGGGAGCACTTTTAAAAGCGACACACAGTCAATTTGAAAAATCCCTCCTTTTTGGGACCACCCTCATTTTGATAGATGTCACCAGCAGGGGTGCAAATGAGACATTCTCTATTAGATGCAATGTTATTGATTTATGTCATCACTTGTTCACACCTCCTCATATGGAAGATACTTTTCCTTCATGTCTCAAGAAGGCTAGAAATACAAGAACACACACACACACACACACACACACACACACACACACACACACTTGTATTTGGTACCTTCTTGAGACCTCCAAAAAATGCCTACCTCTAGTACTATGATAGAAAACGTAATTTTACTCAACGCAAGTCAAAATGTTACAAGAAAAACTGAACATTTGTGCAATATTATGATAAAAGTTGGAATTTTACTCAATAACAGTTGCAATTTTACAAGAAATGCTTAAAATGTTGGCAATCTTATGAAAAGAGTGGTAATTTTATTCGACAAAAGTCACAATTTCATAGGAAACCTTAAACATTTTGGCAATATTATAATAATCGGAATTTTACTTGGCAAAACTATGACAAGTCTTAATTTTACTCAAAAAATGTCGCTATTCTACAAGAACAAACAAAAACTGGGCAATATTGTGATACAAGTCAGAATTTTATATGACAAATGTCACCATTTTGCAATAAAAAGTAATAATTTTACATTAAAAAAAGTAATTTTACGAGAAAATATTGCAATATTACAAAAACAGAAATACTATGAGAAATTGTTCCCAATTTTATAAGAAAAAAGTCGACATGTGACAAAAAGACTTTAGTTATTTTATTTATTTATTTATTTTTTTGTTGGTAATTGGTTTTTAATCTTCATTATTTACTTCATGTTATTACAGTATGTCTCTATTTACATATTTATTTATTTGTTTTATTAATTTTGGTCAAAGGGAGTGCATTTCAATTTTTTACACACACTTGTTATTTCATATGTCGACCAGAGGGGAAGCACTTTTAAAAGTCAATTTGAAACATCCCTCCTTTTTGGGACCACCCTCATTTTGATAGATGTCACCAGCAGGGGTGCAAATGAGACATTCTCTATTAGATGCAATGTTATTGATTTATGTCATCACTTGTTCACACCTCCTCATATGGAAGATACTTTTCCTTCATGTCTCAAGAAGGCTAAAAATACAAGAACACACACACACACACACACACACACACACACACACACTCTTGCATTTTCTACCTTCTTGAGACCTCCGAAAAATGCCTACCTCTAGTACTATGATATAAAACGTAATTTTACTCAAAGCAAGTCAAAATGTTACAAGAAAAACTAAACATTTGTGCAATATTATGATAAAAGTTGGAATTTGTCTCAATAACAGTTGCAATTTTACAAAAAAAAAGCTTAAAATGTTGGCAATCTTATGAAAAGAGTCGTAATTTTACTTGACAAAAGTCACAATTTCATAAGAAACCTTAAACATTTTGGCAATATTATAATAATAATCGGAATTTTACTTGGCAAAACTATGACAAGTCATAATTTTACTCAAAAAATGTCGCTATTCTACAAGAACAAACAAAAACTGGGCAATATTGTGATACAAGTCAGAATTTTATATGACAAATCATTTTACATTAAAAAAAGTAATTTTACGAGAAAATATTGCAATATTACAGAAACAGAAATAATATGAGAAATTGTTCCCAATTTTATAAGAAAAAAAGTCGACATGTGACAAAAAGACTTCTTTTAGTTATTTTATTTATTTATTTTTTGTTGGTAATTGGTTTTTAATCTTCATTATTTACTTTATGTTATTACAGTATGTCTCTATTTACATATTTATTTATTTGTTTTATTAATTTTGGTGAAAGGGGGCGCATTTCAATTTCTTACACACACTTATTTCATATGTTGACCAGAGGGGGAGCACTTTTAAAACCGACACACACAAAAAATCCCTCCTTTTTGGGACCACCCTCATTTTGATAGATGTCACCAGCAGGGGTGCAAATGAGACATTCTCTATTAGATGCAATGTTATTGATTTAAGTCATCACTTGTTCACACCGCCTCATATGGAAGATACTTTTCCTTCTTCATGTCTCAAGAAGGATATAAATACAGCACACACACATACAGCACACACACACACACACACACACACACACACACACACACACACACACACACACACACACACACACACACACACACACACACACACACACACACACACACACGCATTTGCTACCTTCTTGAGACCTCCGAAAAATGCCTACCTCTAGTACTATGATGGAAGTCGTAATTTTACTCAACGCAAGTCAAAATGTTACAAGAAAAACTGAACATTTGTGCAATTTTATGATAAAAGTTGGAATTGTACTCAATAACAGTCGCAATTTTACAAGAAAAGATGAACATTTTGGCAATTTTATGAAAATAGTCGTAATTTTACTCGACAAAAGTCACAATTTCATAAGAAAACGTAAAAATGTTGGCAATATTATAATAATAATCGGAATTTTACTCGGCAAAATTGTGACAAAAGTCATAATTTTACTCAAAAAATGTCACTATTCTACAAGAACAACCAAAAAATGGGCAATATTGTGATATAAGTCAGAATTTTATATGACATTTTGCATTAAAAAGTAATAATTTTACATAAAAAAAAAGTAATATATTTACAAGAAAATATTGCAATATTACAGAAACAAAGAATATGAGAAATTGTTCCCAATTTTATAAGAAAAACGTTGACAAATTGTAAGAAAAATACTAATTTTTTGGTTGTAATTGGTTTTTAATCTTCATTATTTACTTCAAGTTATTACAGTATGTCTCCATAAACATATTTATTTTATTTTTTAATTAATTTTGGCCAAATGGGGCGCATTTCAATTTCTTACACACACTTGTTATTTCATATGTTGACCAGAGGGGGAGCACTTTTAAAAGCGACACACAGTCAATGTGAAAAATCCCTCCTTTTTGGGACCACCCTCATTTTGATAGATGTCACCAGCAGGGGTGCAAATGAGACATTGCAATATTATTGGGACCATGATTTATGTCATCACTTGTTCACACCGCCTCATATGGAAGATACTTTTCCTTCTTCATGTCTCAAGAAGGATATAAATACAGCACACACACACACACACACACACACACACACACACACACACACACACACACACACACACACATTTGCTACCTTTTTGAGATCTCCGAAAAATGCCTACCTCTAATACTATGATAGAAGTCGTAATTTTACTCAACGCAAGTCAAAATGTTACAAGAAAAACTGAACATTTGTGCAAGATTATGATAAAAGTTGGAATTGTACTCAATAACAGTCGCAATTTTACAAGAAAAGATGAACATTTTGGCAATTTTATGAAAATAGTCGTAATTTTACTCGACAAAAGTCACAATTTCATAAGAAAACTTTAACATTTTGGCAATATTATAATAATAATCGGAATTTTACTTGGCAAAATTATGACAAAAGTCATAATTTTACTCAAAAAATGTCACTATTCCACAAGAACAACCAAAAAATGGGCAATATTGTGATACAACTCAGAATTTTATATGACATTTTGCATTAAAAAGTAATAATTTTACATTAAAAAAAAGTAATATATTTACAAGAAAATATTGCAATATTACAGAAACAAAGAATATGAGAAATTGTTCCCAATTTTATAAGAAAAACGTTGACAAATTGTAAGAAAAATACTAATTTTTTGGTTGTAATTGGTTTTTAATCTTCATTATTTACTTCAAGTTATTACAGTATGTCTCTACATACATATTTATTTTATTTCTTAATTAATTTTGGCCAAATGGGGCGCATTTCAATTTCTTACACACACTTGTTATTTCATATGTTGACCAGAGGGGGGAGCACTTTTAAAAGCGACACACAGTCAATGTGAAAAATCCCTCCTTTTTGGGACCACCCTCATTTTGATAGATGTCACCAGCAGGGGTGCAAATGAGACATTCTCTATTAGATGCAATGTTATTGATTTATGTCATCACTTGTTCACACCTCCTCATATGGAAGATACTTTTCCTTCTTCATGTCTCAAGAAGGGTAGAAATACAAGAACACACACACACACACACACACACACACACACACACAAGTGAGCAGTGGAAAACCTCCCACGTGCTCGGGACATGATGTCAGACGTGTGTGTGGTGCTTTTTGCCATGGAGAAACACACACTTCCTTGAGTGTGTTATGTATACACACACACACACACACCACAGGGACCTTGCCCTCACACAACACAGGTGTGCAGGGACACACTGCACATATTCCAAAACAAGCTTGTTTTTTTAAAATGAAGTCAAGGAAATGTCTCTTCAATTACCGACCACAGCACCACGCTGTTTTTATACGGAAAACACGTTCTTACCGACTAATTGTGCCATTTTTTTTAACTTGAACTTGTCTTCAAACAGCAATGTTCTAAATCACACAAGACAACACAAACCTTTCGTCAACTTTCACAACAAACATCCAACATAATCTAGCAGGCAAAACATGTGTAGACCATGAGTTGATTAACGTGGACCCCGACTTAAACAAGTTGAAAAACATATTGGGGTGTTACCATTTAGTGGTCAATTGTACGGAATATGTACTGTACTGTGCAATCTACTAATAAAAGTCTCAATCAATCAATCAAAAACCAAGTTTTTGATTGATTGTGACACAATCATAACTCCAAGTACCACCATAACGACCTACATTATAGTACAGTAGCATAGTAGGCCTATGTATTTATTAAAAGCAAGGCAGCGGTTTTATTTAACAAGTATATTTAATAATTTTACCCACTGTAACATTACAGTGTTTGAACAGTAACACTGTGTTGTACCGATAACAATATTTTGGTACCGGTACCAAAATGTATTTCGATACTTTTCTAAATAAAGGGGACCACAAAAAATGGCATTATTGGCTTTATTTTACAAAATAAATCTTAGGGTACATTAAACATATGTTTATTATTGCAAGTTTGTCTTTAAATAAAATAGTGAACATACTACACTTGTCTCTTAGTAGTAAGTAAACAAACAAACGCTCCTATTTTAGCTGCTGACATATGCAGTAACATATTGCGTCATTTATACGCCTATTATTTTGTCTACATTATGAGGGACAAACTGTAAAAATTTATTATTAATCTACTTGTTCATGGACTGTTAATATCTGCTTACTTTCTCTTTTAACATGTTCTATCTACACTTCTGTTAAAATGTAATCATCACTTATTCTTCTGTTGTTTGATACTTTTTGATATTAGTTTTGGAAATTTAGGTCTTGATCCGATACAAAGTAGTTACAGGATCATACATTGGACTCTGCAACATCGCGTGGACATCGTGGGCGGTACCTCTGGATTGGCAGACCGGGGTGGTGGTTCCTCTCTTTAAGAAGGGGAACCGGAGGGTGTGTTCTAACTATCGTAGGATCACACTCCTAAGCCTTCCCGGTAAGGTCTATTCAGGTGTACTGGAGAGGAGGCTACGCCGGATAGTCGAACCTCGGATTCAGGAGGAACAGTGTGGTTTTCGTCCTGGTCGTGGAACTGTGGACCAGCTCTATACTCTCGGCAGGGTCCTTGAGGGTGCATGGGAGTTTGCCCAACCAGTCTACATGTGCTTTGTGGACTTGGAGAAGGCATTCAACCGTGTCCCTCGGGAAGTCCTGTGGGGAGTGCTCAGAGAGTATGGGGTATCGGACTGTCTGATTGTGGCGGTCCGCTCCCTGTATGATCAGTGTCAGAGCTTGGTCCGCATTGCCGGCAGTAAGTCGGACCCGTTTCCAGTGAGGGTTGGACTCCGCCAAGGCTGCCCTTTGTCACCGATTCTGTTCATAACCTTTATGGACAGAATTTCTAGGCGCAGTCAAGGCGTTGAGGGGTTCCGGTTTGGTGGCTGCAGGATTAGGTCTCTGCTTTTTGCGGATGATGTGGTCCTGATGGCTTCATCTGGCCAGGATCTTCAGCTCTCACTGGATTGGTTCGCAGCTGAGTGTGAAGCGACTGGGATGAGAATCAGTACCTCCAAGTCCGAGTCCATGGTTCTCGCCCGGAAAAGGGTGGAGTGCCATCTCTGGGTTGGGGAGGAGATCTTGCCCTAAGTGGAGGAGTTCAAGTATCTAGGAGTCTTGTTCACGAGTGAGGGAAGAGTGGATCGTGAGATCGACAGGCGGATCGGTGCGGCATCTTCAGTAATGCGGACGCTGTATCGATCCGTTGTGGTGAAGAAGGAGCTGAGCCGGAAGGCAAAGCTCTCAATTTACCAGTCGATCTACGTTCCCATCCTCACCTATGGTCATGAGCTTTGGGTTATGACCGAAAGGACAAGATCACGGGTACAAGCGGCCGAAATGAGTTTCCTCCGCCGGGTGGCGGGGCTCTCCCTTAGAGATAGGGTGAGAAGCTCTGTCATCCGGGGGGAGCTCAAAGTAAAGCCGCTGCTCCTCCACATCGAGAGGAGCCAGATGAGGTGGTTCGGGCATCTGGTCAGGATGCCACCCGAACGCCTCCCTAGGGAGGTGTTTAGGGCACGTCCAACCGGTAGGAGGCCACGGGGAAGACCCAGGACACGTTGGGAAGACTATATCTCCCGGCTGGCCTGGGAACGCCTCGGGATCCCCCGGGAGGAGCTGGACGAAGTGGCTGGGGAGAGGGAAGTCTGGGCTTCCCTGCTTAGGCTGCTGCCCCCGCGACTCGACCTCGGATAAGCGGAAGAAGATGGATGGATGGATGGACATTGGTCATATTCAAAGTACTTGTGTGTCCAGGGACATATTTACTGAGTTTATAAACATAATATGAACTTGAAAAAAACGAAAAAATATTTTGTAATCATACTAGTATCAACTAGATACACTCTTGTAGTTGGTATCATTACAGTGGATGTCAGGTGTAGATCCACCCATGGCGTTTGTTTACATTGTGACGCCGGTGAGCTACGGTGTGTAGTGAAGCATGTTTAGCTATTCCTCGTGATAAGGATACTTGTAAGAAACACTTTATTTGTCACCATGGAGGCGAGGATTAGTGATTTAGAAGTAGCTAAAACACTGTGGATGGACGTTAGCCGCTAGCTAGCTAGCCATGTCTTAAAGCACCTCTTCCTGAGGGTGTTTCAGTGTTATAACTTCACCTTTATCTTGACTTTTTAAGACAAAATGCATCCATTCTCCCTTTTCTGTCTACACACTGTGTCTGCTTGTAAGTAGAGGGGGGCAGAGACCGGTACTTTTTAGAGGCGGTACAGTACTGAATATGATTCATTAGTATCGCGGTACTATACTAATACCGTACAACCCTAGTTTGAATATAGGAAAATAGAACACTGGGGTTTAATCAAGTGATTCTTTAGGTGTACCACTAGTTGGAGCCTGTGTAAAGGTGTACCACAGTTTGAGAATCCCTGCTCTAATACATGGGACACAGTGACGTGCGGTGAGGTTGACGGCTGGTGAGGCACTGACTTCATCACAGTCAGATTTACAAACATATGAACCCTAAAGAGTATCTTATTCACCGTTTGATTGGCAGCAGTTAACGGGTTATGTTTAAAAGCTCATACCAGCATTCTTCCCTGCTTGGCACTCAGCATCAAGGGTTGGAATTGGGGGTTAAATCACCAAAAATGATTCCCGGGCGCGGCGCCGCTGCTGCCCACTGCTCCCCTCACCTCCCAGAGGGTGAACAAGGGGATGGGTCAAATGCAGAGGACACATTTCATTACACCTAGTGTGTGTGTGACAATCATTGCTACTTTAACTTAACTTTAACTTTACACATACAAACTGTAGCACACAAAAAAGCACATTTAATAAAAAAACATTATTATGGTCTTACCTTTACTTAGAAATTAAGTCCATGCGCCGCAACTAAAGCCCTCACTTAAACTTTCCACGTGCAAGATTGAATCTATTTAAAAAAGTGTAACCGAGGGTTTATAAATGTCGCCTATACTGTATGAAACTACAAAATAACAAACACGGAGGCTCCAGTTTACACGAGGACCACTTTATTTACCTTCTTTCAAAAACCTCCGCAACGTGACATCACTTCCGCTCTTAGCGCCTTCAAAATAAGAGCTCAAGGCATATACTGTATAACAGCGCATAACAGGAACTTAACATCACAAAGAGGAAAGCCCATAAAAATAGGTTACAAAAGTTATTTAATAAGAAGCCAAAAAGTGCAAAAACAATAATGTTTGTGTTGGAGGAGTTGTGAAGTAGATACACCTGCAGTCTGCAGGTGTACCTAATGTTGTGGCCCTGCAGTCATTCACAACTCCTCCAACACCAACATTATTGTTTTTGCACTTTTTGGCTTCTTGTGAAATAATTTTTTTAAATAGATTCAATCTTGCACGTGGAAAGTTTAAGTGTGGGCTTTAGTTGATATAACAATTCTACGGCGGGGGTGCAGGAGGCGGGGCTACTGGAGCCTCAGCCAGTGCGTCTTTTGCAGCCGTATTATGATCGCTCAGCACAAGAAATACGTTACACACATACAGTTGTTGACAAAATACACTGTACATTATATACCTCAGCTAACTAAACTAAGGAAATGTATAATATAGTTCATATAGCAATACGGTCTCACTGCACAGCAGGCCAGCAGTTAGCCGAGTCCGTAATCCATGTTGAGGCACTGAGTGACGTGCCTCAACTGGCTGCTGTTCACCGCACCGTCTCTTCTCAGTATTTGAACGGCAAATGTGAAAATTCAGCGATTTTGAATAAAAATAATCTAAAACTGGTGAAGTTAAATGGAAAATAACTTTATAGTATAATCACTGGATACATATAACAATTTAATTTAATTTTTTTCTTTTTACATTTTTTTTCTTTCCGCCTCACCTGCCTCTAGTGACTGCACGTCACTGATGGGACATAACAAACACAAACTACTAAGTCGTCAGTATTGATCTTTCAGGAATACTCGCTCTTAAAAATGATCAAATCTTCCGGTCATGGACCATCGATAGCTATTGACTACACTTAGAAGGGTTACATTTTGCACAATCATCCATCTTGTTGCTCAATGTTCAAGCAATTATTGGCCAATCTATTTGTGAAACATACACAGTGCAGTAATTGCCCCTCACTTTTTACGCAACAATTTGGCTACTTTTAGTGGTCTTATATATCTGCCTATGAAAATATTCTGACTTGGCGCTCAACAATAATTGCCACATGGCCAATGGGGGGGGGGGGGAAATTGAGCCATTCGTTGCTGGGCAAAGTTCACAGGGCTCAATCATGGCTGCCCCTTGGCTTGATTAAAAATGCTCCGTGGTTGTTAGGCCGAGTTGTTATGGTTTGATCATAGCTGCCTGAGGCCAACGGGAAAGAAAATTGTTAGGATAAGTTGGTAGGGCTCAAGCATACCCACCTCACAGGTCAATGAAAACATGTTCAGTTGTTGCTAGGCAGAATTCATAGAGCTCAAGTGTACATAGGGCCATGAAAAAGATGGTACCTTTTGCTTATGGCTCTGTAATTGCCACAACTGTCCAACTGCCCCTTTTGGACTCAGGAAGAAAACCGTCCAAAACCTGATCCAGCAGGAGCCAAAAATAGTCTAAACCGGGGGTCAGCAACCCGCAGCTTTTAGCGCCGACCTAGTGGCTCTATGGAGATTTTGCAAAAATGTATGAAAAATGGAAAAAGATGAGGTGAAAAATGCATTTTTTGTTTTAATATGGTTTCTGTAGGAGGACAAACATGACACAAACCTTCCTAATTGTTAGAAATCCCACTGTATTTGGCGAGCACCGTTTTGTCCTACTAATTTTGGCAGTCCTTGAACTCACCGTTGAGTTGAGTTTGAGTTTATTTGGAACATGCATTCATACAACATGATACATCACAATTTCCAGTTTCTCTTTTCAACATATTCGAAAAGGAGTAGGAAGAAGCAGAGCTTATTTAATCCTACCCCTTTTCCTTTACATAGCAGCTGCTAAAAATTTTGTTCACTTCCTGTTCTCAATTTATTCACAATATACTCCATAAGTAATCACAATAAAAAAATAAAAAAATAATAATTAGTGAAGTAAGTTATATTTCATATGGTGAGATGAGTAAGATTATCTAGAAAATGAATGGATGGATGAAATAAATTCAGAATGTTTATCATGGTTCTTCTTCTTTGTACTTTGTAAACACTTTCTTGAAGTGGATCATATTAGTGCATTGTTGGATTTCTTTGCTTAATCCATTCTATAATTTAATTCCACATACTGATATACTGAAGGTCTTTAGTGTTGTACGTGCATACAAATGTTTTAAATTACATTTTTCTCTAAGATTATATTTCTCCTCTTTTGTTGAGAAGAATTGTTGTATATTCTTGGCTAGCAGGTTATAGTTTGCTTTGTGTGTAATTTTAGCTGTTTGCAAAACCGTAGTTTGTTTACATGTATAAAACTTTCTCAAACTTTCTAAGATGTGTTTTATGCCACTCCTTTTTTGTCTCATTTTGTCCACCAAACTTTTAATGCTGTGCGTGAATGCGCAAAGGTGAGCTTTGTTGATGTTATTGACTTGTGTGGAGTGCTAATCGGGCATATTTGGTCACTGCTAAGCGATGCTAACATGCTATGTAGACCAGCTGTATGTACATATTGCATCATTATGCCTCGCTCGTAGGTATATTTGAGCTCATTTAATTTCCTTTAAGTCCTCTTAATTCAATTTATATTTGCATGCCTCACGACTCATCTGTATATTAACTGCATTTCTTATAGTTGTTAGTGTGCCATGTTGTTCCAGACCACAGCAAACGGTATCCAGCTTGCAAAGATTGTAATAAATCTATTAGAAGAAGACAGCCTGTCATTTCCTTGAACTTGGACTCACACATCTATACCTTTGGCATTTCTAAGACAGTCATTTCCAGGAGTTATACTAATGTTTTCCATTGTTGTAAAAATGTGTAGAATAAATATTACATTTCAACGTTTCTGTCAACGAAGATTTGCGTCAGTCTGTGACACAGTCAACAGTCATTTTGATAGTAGGCTAATACGGCTAATATAGACACTTACATCATGTGTTGTCTTCATTATAACACTTACAGTATATAAGACTTTTAAAGTCATTTTGATAGTAGGCTAATATAGACACTTACATCATGTGTTGTCTTCATTATAACACATATATAAGACTTTTAAAGTCATTTTGATAGTAGGCTAATACGGCTAATATAGACACTTACATCATGTGTTGCCTTCATTATAACACTTATATAAGACTTATAAAGTCATTTGATAATGGGCTAATACGGCTTATATAGACACTTACATCATGTGTTGTCTTCATTATAACACTTACAGTATATAAGACTTTTAAAGTCATTTTGATAGTAGGCTAATACAGCTAATATAGACACTTACATCATGTGTTGCCTTCATTATAACACTTATATAAGACTTTTAAAGTCATTTTGATAGTAGGCTAATATAGACAGTTATATCATGTGTTGCCTTCATTATAACACGTATATAAGACTTTTAAAGTCATTTTGATAGTAGGCTAATACGGCTAATATAGACACTTACATCATGTGTTGCCTTCATTATAACACTTATATAAGACTTCTAAAGTCATTTTGATAGTAGGCTAATATAGACACTTATATCATGTGTTGCCTTCATTATAACACTTGTATAAGACTTTTAAAGTCATTTTGATAGTAGGCTAATACGGCTAATATAGACACTTACATCATGTGTTGTCTTCATTATAACACTTATATAACTAACTAACTAACTAACTAACTTATAAGACTTTTAAAGTCATTTTGATAGTAGGCTAATATAGACACTTACATCATGTGTTGTCTTCATTATAACACTTATATAAGACTTTTAAAGTCATTTTGATAGTAGGCTAATATAGACACTTACATCATGTGTTGTCTTCATTATATCACTTACAGAAAGACTTTACATTTTTTGCAGCCCCAGACAGATTTTTATTTTTATTTTTTTGGCCCAATATGGCTTTTTTAACATTTTGGGTTGCCGACCTCTGGCCTAAACAAAGTTCCCTAAATGCATTCCAACCCAATCAGAGCATCCAATCAGACCTCTGCAGGGCTGCCACGTCCACTGGGGGGCACACTTGCATGCTCTCTGGGAACTGCTATGATATGCTACTGAGTAAAGCCATTTCCCTTTTTCTTGTTGGGATTTTATTTCTGCAAATATCTAAGTCGGTCGTAGTCTACAATCACTTTTCAAGCCGAGGGTTCAATTCCGTCTGCGGACTATGCAATGCCCACTCTTTCATCGCGTTTGCCCCGCGTATTGATTTGCCATTATGTTGCGCAGGGAGGAGAAAATCCATGGCTCTCCCTTTAAATAACCATCACACGAGGACAAGAGAGATATATCACAGACAAACCATATCGAATGGGAGCACATGGTAGACGCACCGTGTAAGCGAAGCAATCTCCTCAGTGCCTCTCGCGCTGGCTGGAGATGAGCCTTGTGAATTATCTTTTAAGCTCTGCTGAAGCAGGCTTTTTTTATGGAAGAGGTTCGCCTTGTTTGTATTGTTGTGAGGGATTCCTGCAAACATCAGGACATTTGCATGGGTTGTGTCAGTCAGCATAGATTGGACTTACTGTACATACTTGGGACCAGGCCCGGCCCTAACCAATCTGGCGCCCTAGGCAAGATTTTAGGTGGCGCCCCCCCACATCGGCAGTGAAGTGTATATACTCACAAGAAACCGAATAGCTTTGTCTTTGACCTTTTTTTTTTACTTACAACTATACCTAATATATAAAGGGGTGGAAAAGTGACTATTACCTGCAGGGCAAACATTAGCTAACCAGAAGGCAATAACAATGTAAACAAAAAACACCTGCTTAAAAGATCTAATACAAATGTCCCTGAGGAATGTAAGGTGGGAGTACTGTAATTACCTAATGTTACATTATTATTTTCCATAACAATTTAGCCCCCTCCACAATATTAACCCGACGTTAAAACAGAACTAGCTATTTATTGATTAGCCGAATCATGTAACATTAGCTTAATGCTAAAAAGCCAGCTACTATCACATTCTGTAACAGACAAATAATTTCATGTAGACTAACGTTACCTACCTGCTACCTCTGTCTTTTCTCGTTTCTCCTCCTCTTCTTTTCTTTTTTCTTCCCTGGGCACCTGACAGTTTTGGCCGTTTTGACATCTTGTGTTGATTTTTTGTTGTGGTGACGTCCAAAAAGAGTCATGATACGGAAAGGGAGGGGGCGCAAATGTTGTAACAAATAATATTTCTATTAAATAGGCTTTACTTTGCATTTTAATTGACGTGGGATTATTTTTTGTATTTAGAAATAATAGTACCAACTTTTTTTTTTCTCCAACATTTGTGGCACTGGCGTGGCGCCTCCTGATGGACGGCGCCCTTAGCATTTGCCTATACGGCCTATGCCACGGGCCGGCCCTGCTTGGGACTATTCCTTTCTGCCAAGGACTATGGAAGCACAACATACACACTAAACATCTGTTTTTTTTTGTTGAAATGTTCTCATATTCTAGTGGGTTTTTGCATTGTGATAAGTAAGAAGCCTACTTGTAATTCATTAATATCATGAAAACAACATGCTTTAATAAATATAATTTTGCATACTTTTTTTTTGCAGATTGAAGATGGAAAATAATCTATTTGAATGTCAAACAGTTTTTGGTATATGGAAATAAATTCTATAAATGCAGGATAAAATTAACCGTACAAAAATGTCTATTGTCTATTACCTGACCACTTATATGTTAGCTACCTCTCTGTTTATAATGTGTATTTTCTGCTGGATCTACTCTTTAATTATGCTGCCCTTTTTTTTTTGCTGCATATACTGTAATATACGGTAATGGTTTTAACCCTTCTGAAATTGTGATAATGTTCCCCTTTAAAGCTTCTGTGAAAGGATTGCAGTCTACCTTGTCTGTATGCACATGTGTTATGTGAGCAAGTTTTAATGTTGTAAATGTGATGTTTTATGTGTTGTTTACTGTTTTTAATTAAACCTTGCTGCGGCCCTCTTGGCCAGGTCTCCCTTGGAAAAGAGATCTTTGATCTCAATGGGATTTTACCTGGTTAAATAAAGGCTAAATAAATAAGAAAGATGCTGCTCCGTTATTGATTGAAGTAAAGTCTGAATGTCATTAAAAAAATTAGCTCCATCTTTTGACACTTCTTCCACTCCCGTCCTTGCACGCTACACCGCTACAACAAAGATGACGGGGAGAAGACGCCGTCGAAGGTGAGCCACGTAAATAAGACTGTTCACAAAATGGCGCATCCTGAAGCGACTTGAAGATGATGTGTAAAACATCATCTATGCAACATTTTGACCAAAGAACCACCATTACATGTTATGTATGTTCTCAATTTAGAAAAAAATGTATAATAATATGACTACCTTTAGTGCGCCCTATATATCCAGTGCGCCTTATATATGAAAAAAGATCAGAAACAGACCATTCATCGGCAGTGCGCCTTATAGTCCGGTGCACCCTATGGTCCGGAAAATACGGTACTCCAATGGGTTATCTTCAGCTCCATCCATCCATCTTCTACCACTTGTCCCCCATTTGGGCGGAAGGCGGGTCCACCCTGGACAAGTCGCCACCTCATCACAGGGCCAACACAGATAGACAGACAACATTCACACACTAGGGACCATTTAGTGTTGCCAATCAACCTATCCCCAGGTGCATGTCTTTGGAGGTGGGAGGAAGCCGGAGTACCCACGCAGTCACGGGGAGAACACTCCACATAGAAAGACCCCAAGCCCTGATATCGAACCCATGCAGGACTTTCTTATTGTGAGACACTAGCACTAACCCCTGTCCTACCGTGCTGCCCCATCTTCGGCTCAGCAGCCTCTATTTTTGGAAAAAAGAGCGACGAGAGAGAGAGAGAAATATGGGCTAATTGACATTTAGAGTAGTTGTAAGTGTGTACTATCAGGTTGAGAGTTGAAGAAAATATTGAACGTTTATTCCAAGAGAATAACCATAAACAAATGACACCGATTGGTGGAATGGTACAATTTCAAATAGAGGTAAATTATTGGTATTGTTCATGATCAATAGTGATATTTCTATTGGTATTTGTATTGCTCCATTTGTAGTGTAATAATGTTCATTGTCATTTCTGTATTATTATTTATTTCACTAACTGCTTCTTTGCTATCAATTTTACCATCATATTTGTACATATCCTATTTGCTAATGTTGCTCTATTGTTGTTGTGTTTGCTGTTGTTGTTTTTGTCTCTCTGTCTTACATACTTGCCAACCCTCCCGAATTTTCCGGGAGACTCCCGAAATTCAGCGCCTCTCCCGAAAACTTCCCGGAACAAATATTCTCCCGAAAATCTCCCGATTTTCAGCCGGAGCTGGAAGCCACGCCCCCTCCAGCTCCATGCGGACCTGAGTGAGGACAGCCTTTTTTCATGACGGGAGGATCGACAACAGGGTGACAAGAACTAAATCATCCAGACTAGAGATACATTGTATTATTATGTTTATCTTACCTAAAAATAAATATATTTATTAATTAAAAAAAAAAAAAAAAAAAAGTTTTACTATATTTTGCTAAAAACATCAAAATTAATTGTATTTTTATTTGTATTTTTTCGTGACTCCTTATTACATCCAGCCATAGAATTATACATTAAAAAAAAACATATTTGAAATAATTGATTTTAAATTATCATAATAATTCATTTAAAATGACCATATTTAATTATTAAAATAATTGCTTGTTTATCAACAACTTTAGCATTTTATTCATTACATTTTGAAACTCTCAGAAGCTAAGTTATGTTATATTCCTTAATATTTATTTATGCAAGGTTGAAGTATCAATTATCTAAACACAGTTTTTTTGCATATTTTCAGGATGTAGATATCTATATATATATATATATATATATATATATATATATATATATATATATACATATATATATATATAAAAATAAAAAATATATATATATATATACATATGTATGAAATACTTGACTTGGTGAATTCTAGCTGTCAATATACTCCTCCCCTCTTAACCACGCCCCGCCCCACCCCGACCACGCCCCCACCCCCCACCTCCCGAAATCGGAGGTCTCAAGGTTGGCAAGTATGCTGTCTTATCCCCCTCTTATCCCCACAATTTCCCCCTCTGTCTTCCTTTTTTTTCTCTTTCTATCCCCTCCTGCTCCGGCCCGGCTGCACCACACTTCTCTTTTGTAAAGTAAATGTGTACAACCAATATGGGCATCTACATCAACTGTATGATTTGCCTGAGAAGCTGGACACATACTTGCCAACCCTCCCGGATTTTCCGTGAGACTCCCGAAATTCAGCGCCTCTCCCGAAAACCTCCCGAGACAAATTTTCTCCCGAAAATCTCCCGAAATTCAGGCGGAGCTGGAAGCCACGCCCCCTCCAGCACCATGCGGACCTGAGTGACGTCAGGTGCGCAACACCACGTAAATCGTTGGCCAACCAAAAAGTAACCCCAGTACGCTATAGCTAACATTCACCAGGAGATGGCAACAGACATCCATCCATCCATCCATTTTCTACCGCTTATTCCCTTTGGGGTCGCGGGGGGCGCTGGAGCCTATCTCAGCTACAATCGGGCGGAAGGCGGGGTACACCCTGGACAAGTCGCCACCTCATCGCAGGGCCAACACAGATAGACAAACATAGATAACTCTATTACATAAATCCCCTTTTAGAAATGTATAGAAGTTACTCAAAATAAATAAACAACCCAACCAAAAAATGCAGCAGCTCAATTAAAAAACTGTACTTAAGCCACATTCCTTTTTTTTTTTTTAGTACTGAACTCTTAACCCTCATTTGTAAAAAAAAAAAAAAAGCTTATTATACAAACAGTATTTGTACACCTTTAACAGATTTTTATACTGTCTTCAGAGATTCAGTTTTTTTGGTGGTACTCGAAACCTTTCTGGGTACCTGCGAAAGGGTGTTCAGCATGGTTAGAAAAATAGTGACAGAGAATAGAACAAGGATGGACAATTCAACCCTTAACTCAACAATGAGTAGATGAGTGTTATGTGTGTGTATTTGTGTAAATAAATGAACACTGAAATTCAAGTATTTCTTTTATATATATATATATATATATATGTATGAAATACTTGACTTGGTGAATTCTAGCTGTAAATATACTACTCCCCTCTTAGCCCCGCCCCCAACCACGCCCCCGCCCCACCCCGACCACGCCCCCCACCCCCCACCTCCCGAAATCAGAGGTCTCAAGGTTGGCAAGTATGAGCTGGACAGGACAAAAAAATAAAGTACAATTTCAAGGCTCATGAGTTTTTTGTGTGTATTTTAGTGTAATCTTATTGTTCGGAATGCATTTCCATTACAGTGGAGCCTGTAAACATGAAATGTCAGTATCAGTATTTATTGTCAAATGATGCCATGCAATTATACTAAACTTGATATTCTAACTGCTGTTCTTGTCTTCAGCTTGGCGAGCATCAACTACCATGAACTCCATGTGCAATTTGCTTTTAACGTGCGGCTTATTTCCCGGCACGCCAGAAATGACATAACACAAACTGTACTCTCAGCTTGACCTTGGAACGGATCATTTCTTGTCTCCGTTATTTCCTCTGGGACAATTCTGAAGGCACATGTTTTGATACAGCTCTTGTGTTGTGTGGTTGTTACATGGTGCAGGTGTACCTAATGTTGTGGCCCGCTGCATACATACATAATGACTCATGACGCTGCAAAAAGGCTGACCTGCTATCTTGTAATCTGCTTGTTTGAGTGCAAAAGGACAAAGAGCTTCGTGTGCCGCCGTGTTGTGTGCGAGCCGCAGTGCTTGTGACACACGTTTGTTCCCCCCTCCAACCCCCTTTTTTTCAGAGCTTGATGGCGGATGTGTGTGACGGCTGCTGATTGACGCTGCCAACGCTGCAGGGATAGGACCTGACAGTCTTGCCTGAGGCCATCCATGTGAGCAGGAGAGGCCATTATTTGCTTTGAGGAGCATTCTGTGGGAATTATGAATAAGCGAGACAAGTGTTTAACACTCAGTGCCATTGTGTGGCCGAGACATTCTGCTATTTACCTTTAAGAACAACAAGGGGGCACATTGTGCATTGTGTTTGGTATAATTTGCTGTGATTTATAAAATCGCACACCATTTCTTGTTCATTTTTGATGCACAATTGAGTAAAGTGCAAAACAATAGATTATACTGAGCCTTTGTGGAAAAGTCTTTGTGTTGAGATTTTAAAATTGCTGCAGATGGCAGTTTTTGACTGTCATCTTTTTCCCCCCCGGCAAACAATGACAAGCAGGGTGGCTCCATTATCTCTTTGAATTTAATACAAATCTCTGTTGTGCTCCGGAAAAGAAAGCACGCTTTATCGCTCTCCTCCTCAGATGCATCTTTGCTCTTTGCAAAGTGAATTATGAATAAAAAAAAAGAAATTGAAGGGTGGGAGGGTTTTGTAGTGTTGCAGAATTTCCATATAGATAGACAAGCACATTAAACTTGGTTATCTGCAAGCTCGCTATCCACTCGTCCCTCTTATTACGTTTGTGATGGAGCGATGGCTGCTGTAGCTCGACTTTGACGTGAACACCAACCCCCACCCACTCGCTGTGGGTCTATCAGCCCCTGGACATTCTTTATGAACTGGTGTTGACCTTATAAAGAGGAATCAGTGTTTGCTTTTCCTCTTGTTTTCCTTGCGATTGCACAGTTCATATGCCCACTAGTTTGCTTTTTATATCCATCTTTCCTACCCAACTGCCACTATGACAGGGGCGCACAAGCGTTTTGCTTCCAAGGGCCAAAGTGGAAAATATGCCAATGGGCCGTGGGCCAACAGCTATTTTAAGCATAAAGTAGCACCACACTGCAAAAAGTCAGTGTTCAAAAACAAGGGAAAATTAAAGCTGCAAGCAGCATTGGTCGGGCCCGCGTATTTGGCTGGTGCTAGTCCTAAGTGTCCCAATACTTTTGTCTACATTTAGTCTGAAGTGTCCCAAGACTTTTGTCTAGTGTACCTACCTTGTCTGCATTGTGTGGGCACGTTGGTGCTTCCTGCTTTTAAGCAGCCATCTTAAAAAAACAGCAGAGCAGCAGCATCAGCGCAGCGGGTCTTTGAAGGGTCATAAAATCAAAACCGGAGCAGGTATTAAAACGCTGTTCAGTTATTTTATACACATGGGTTTAATCTCTCTCCTGTGTTAGTTTGAAGCCGAAACGACAAACGCGCTCAGAGGAAATAGTTTTTGAAGGAAGGTGACTGGTTTTTACAAAAAATGTGTTTTGAAGGGGGAATAGCAAACTTCCTGTTGATTTTTGCTGGGGGTTGTCAATTTATGAAATGTAGGTCTAAGTGAGACCTACATAGAGGTTTTTGTTTCATGTCTCTCCGACCTTCCCAGGGAGAGTTACAGGCAGTTTTGTCAGTTTTTTCATCCGAGGAGCAGTTTTTTGTGCGTTTCATTAAAAAATTGCGCTAGAGCACAATTTTGAGATTTGGGGTTAGGTTTTTTTATTAGATCGCAATTTTTGCCAGTCCTGATGTGTGTGTTCAGTTCGGTGAGTTTTGAAGCATGTTAAGGGGGTCAAATTACAGCTCAAAGAGGCAAAAGTGACTGTTTTTAGTACTTTTTTGTCTTGAAGGGGGAATTGCCAACTTCCTGTTGATTTTTGCCCGAGAATATACTATTATGAAATCTAGGTCTAAGTCACACCTACATAAAGGTTTTTGTTTCATGTCTCTCCGACCTTCCTAGTGGGAGTTACAGGCAGTCTAGTTGTTTTTTTTTCGTAGGGGGCGCTAGAGCGCAATTTTGAGTTTTGAGGTTTGGTTTTAAAAAATTGCGCTAGAGCACAATTTTGAGATTTGGGGTTAGGTTTTTTTTATTAGATCGCAATTTTTGCCAGTCCTGATGTGTGTGTTCAGTTCGGTGAGTTTTGAAGCATGTCAAGGGGGTCAAATTACAGCTCAAAGAGGCAAAAGTGACTGTTTTTAGTACTTTTTTGTCTTGAAGGGGGAATTGCCAACTTCCTGTTGATTTTTGCCCGAGAATATACTATTATGAAATCTAGGTCTAAGTCACACCTACATAAAGGATTTTGTTTCATGTCTCTCCGACCTTCCTAGTGGGAGTTACAGGCAGTCTAGTTTTTTTTTTTCGTAGGGGGCGCTAGAGCGCAATTTTGAGTTTTGAGGTTTGGTTTTTTGATAAAAAGTTTGGCCGTATATTACTGATGTGTGTGTAAAATTTGGTGAGTTTTGAAGTATGTTAAGGGGGTCAAATTACAGCGCAAAGTTGCGGAAGAATAATAATAATAAAACCTTACAAATTCAATAGGTCCTTATGTCCCATTGTATAAGGACTCCCTTTGGGAGTCCTTATACAATGGGCCATGTGGGCCCTAAAAATACAAAAATGAGGGGTATTTTATTTGAATTAAGCAAAATTATCTGCCAATAGAACAATGGTTCTTAACCTTGTTGGAGGTACTGAACCCCACTAGTTTCATATGCGCTTTCACCAAACCCTTCTTTAGTGAAAAGTAAAATGTTTTTTTCTTAATTTAATCTTAATTTATAAATATTAATCATGAAATGATATTATATTAAATAAATACCAATAGATATATTTTACAAACAGAATGTTACAGGAATGTACACATGATCCCATGTTTACATCTCATTGTGCAAAATGTGAATGTTTTAGTGGGAACTAAATGCGATATCGGAAAGGGGTACGAATTATTTCCAAAGCAGGACCTCCACCCTGACATACAACACTAGTACACAGCTCATGAAAAACAATATGTTGTGTTACTGTCATTGTAAATGGGCCAAAACACGTATTTTAGAAAATAATCCCATGGAAATGACTGCTGTCATTTGATTATAATAATAAAACATACATCCATCATTCAGTTTTTTACCGCTTGTCCCGTTTGGCGTCATTAACTTGGTATTTAGTCAGGTTTGGGACAGGTGTGCTGCAGGTGTGGCCACAGTGTGCACATCTAAGTTAAAGTACTAATGATTGTCTCACACACACACTAGGTGTGGTGAAATATGTCCTCTGCATTTGACCCAACACCCTTGTTCACTCCATGGGAGGTGAGGGGAGCAGTGGGCAGCAGTGGTGCCGCGCCCGGGAATCATTTTTGGTGATTTAACCCCCAATTCAAACCCTTGATGCTGAGTGCCAAGCAGGGAGGTAATGGCTCCCATTTGTATAGTCTTTGGTATGACTCGGCCGGGGTTTGAACTCACAACCTACCCATCTCAGGGCGGACACTCTAACCACTAGGCCACTGATTTAGAGGGAACATTGTTTGGAGGTATCCATAATACGCCGATAGGGAGAAGTTTTTATTTACACGATGAGTCGAGTGTGTCCTGACCTCCGCCGAACCCCTGAGGCCGACTCACCGAACCCCTAAGGTTTGATCGAACCCAGGTTAAGAACCACTGCAATAGAACAAGAACATTTGGCTTGTCAAGACTTTCCAAAACAAGTACAATTAGCTAACCTCAATGAACCCCAAAATACCTTAAAATAAGTATATTGTCACTAATAAGTGCACTTTTCTTGATAGAAAAAACAAAGACGAGACCTTTTTTCTCAATATGTTGAAAAATGTTCTTAAATGAAGTAAATGCTAGTGCCATTATCTTGACATAATGATATGCGCTCGGCATTACATTTCTTGAAACCAGCAAACTTACAAGGGGTGTAACGGTACGTGTATTTGTATTGAACTGTTTCGGTACGGGGGTTCCGGTTCGGTTCGGAGGTGTACCGAACGAGTTTCCACACGGACATATTAAGTAGCGTAACGCACGTTGTGTAAACAATGCACAACGAGGCACAACACACGGCATGCTAGCAGCTAACGGGCTAGGATAGACTGACCATACGTCCTCTTTTCACCGGACATGTCCTCTTTTGCAGAGCTGTCCGGCATTTTGAGTTAGGGTTGCGTGTATTTTCAATGTACGTTCAGGGTTAAGAAGGGGTTGAAAACAAAACAAATTGTGCGCGCAGTAGCATTGGTGAGGGAGGGGCAGAGACAGAGAGAGAGAGAGAGTTATGATAAATGCGCATGCGTCGCCAGGCTCTGCTTTTTATCCATAGATTTATCACATTTTATTTGTTATTATCTATAGCAGGGGTGTCAAAAGTGTGCCCCGGAGGCCATTTGCGGCCCACAGCTAATGTTTTAAAGGCCCACGGCACATTCTAAAAATACTATTAAAATAAACAAAAACATAACAAAAGTGAAATAAAAAAGCTTAAAGGAGAAATGTAATTTAGAAAAAGTTGCAATGTTGACGAATAAAACAAAGCTGTTTTTTAGGGCCCCATGGCCCATTGCATAAGGACTCCCACAGGGAGTCCTTATGCAATGGGACATAAGGACCTTGAATTTGTAAGGTTTTATTCTTTCTTTATTATTATTCTTCCGCCGCCTCTTTGAGCACTAATTTGACCCACTTAACATGCTTCAAAACTCACCATATTTGACCCACACATCAGGACCTGCGAAAATTGTCTTTTAATAAAAAAACCAAACCCCAAAACTCAAAATTGCGCTCTAGCGCCCCCTAGGAAAAAAAAAACTAGACTGCCTGTAACTCCCACTAGGAAGGTCGGAGAGACATGAAACAAAAACCTCTATGTAGGTTTGACTTAGACCTAGTTTTCATAATTGTATATCCTCAGGCAAAAATCAACAGGAAGTTGGCAATTCCCCCTTCAAGACAAAAAAGTACTAAAAACAGTCACTTTTGCCTTTTTGAGCTGTAATTTGACCCCCTTAACACGTTTCAAAACTCACCAAACTGAACGCACACATCAGGACTGGCAAAAATTGTGATCTAATAAAAAAACCTAACCCCAAATTTAAAAATTGCGCTCTAGAGCAATTTTTGAATAAAACGGAGAAAAAACTGCTCCTCGGAAGAAAAAAATGACAAAACTGCCTTTAACTCCCACTGGGAAGGTCGGAGAGACATGAAACAAAATCCTCTCCGTAGGTCTCACTTAGACCTACATTTCATAAATTGACAACCCCCAGCAAAAATCTACAAGAAGCTTGCTATTCCCCCTTCAACACAACATTTTTGTAAAAACCGGTCACCTTTCTTCAAACATTATCTCCTCTGAGCGTGTTTGTTGTTTCGGCTTCAAACTAACACAGGAGAGAGATTGAACCCTTCTGATTAAAAGTTATCGAAAGAGTTTTAATACCGGCTCCGGTTTTCATTTTATGACCCTTCAAAGAGCCGCTGCGCTGATGCTGCTGTTTTTTCAAGAAGGCTGCTTAAAAGCAGGAAGCACCAGCGTGCCCACACAATGCAGACAAGGTAGGTACACTAGACAAAAGTATTGGGATACTTCGGACTAAAAGTAGACAAAAGTATTGGGACACTTATGACGAAAACTGAACAAAAGTATTGGGACACTTAGGACTAGCACCTGCCAAATACGCGGGCCCGACCAACGCTGCTTGCAGCTTTAATTTTATTTCAAACTGTCATTGCTCAAAACATAATATTGAATCAAAAGCAATGTTATTATGAATTATTGACCTATCCAAGGTTCCCATTACTTCACATCAAATATTCTACTAAGAAAAATATTTTTGGTGGAAGATTTTGCAAATTTGGTAAATAAATAACCCAAAAATGTATATTTTGTTGTTTTCTTACTGTACCGAAAATGAACCGAACCGTGACCTCTAAACCGAGGTACGTACCGAACCAAAATTTTTGTGTACCGTTACACCCCTAGTATCAGGACAACTCTAAGAGGAAGGAGATAAAAGATATGACCAGAGGTGGGTAGTAACGCGCTACATTCACTCCGTTACATCTACTTGAGTAACTTTTGGGATAAATTGTACTTCTAAGAGTAGTTTTAATGCAACATACTTTTACTTTTACTTGAGTATATTTATAGAGAAGAAACGCTACTTTTACTCCGCTACTTTTATCTACATTCAGCTCGCTACTCGCTACTAATTTTTATCGATCTGTTAATGTACGCTTTGTTTGTTTTGGTCTGTCAGACAGACCTTCATAGTGCCTGCGTTTCACCAATCAGATGCAGTCACTGGTGACGTTCACTCCGTTCCACCAATCAGATGCAGTCACTGGTGACGTTGGACTAATCAAACAGAGGGTCACATGACCTGACTTAAACAAGTTGAAAAACTTATTGGGGTGTTACCATTTAGTGGTCAATTGTACGGAATATGTACTGTACTGTGCAATCTACTAATAAAAGTTCCAATAAATCAATCAAAATTGTGAAGGAAAAAAGACCCTTTTTTATTTCAACCGTACATCCCGTCAAAAGCCTAAAGACTGACTACACAGTTCCTGTCTTCACAATAAAAGTGCCGCTCCATCGCGCATGCGCTTTCAAAATAAGAGTCTCCGAAAGCCAGCGCAAACAAGCTAGCAAGCTACGGAGTTTGCCGCCAATGTATTTCTTGTAAAGTGTATAAAAACGAATATGGAAGCTGGACAAATTAGATGCCAAAAACCAACCACTTTCATGTGGTATTAGACAGAAAGGAGGAACTTTTTTTCTCCTCCATTTGAAAACGTGGCCGTTATCAGCACTACTGTCTGATTACAATCAATGCAAGTCATCATAATCAGGTAATACACCAACTTATATTCTTGTCTTCATGAAAGAAAGGAATCTATATGTGTTAAACATGCATGTATATTCATTAAAACACCTTTAACATGTAAACAAAAACGGCAAAATAAATAAATATAAATTATACACTGTATATATCAATGTATTTATATATATATATATGTATATATGTGTGTGTGTATATATATATATATATATATATATATATATATATATGATATGTGTGTGTATGTTACTCATCAGTTACTCAGTACTTGAGTAGTTTTTTCACAACATACTTTTTACTTTTACTCAAGTAAATATTTGGGTGACTACTCCTTACTTTTACTTGAGTAATAAATCTCTAAAGTAACAGTACTCTTACTTGAGTACAATTTCTGGCTACTCTACCCACCTCTGAATATGACATATGTGAAAATGTTCCCTTCTAACACACTGGTGGACAGAAATGTACAAATATGTTCCTTTTTTTGCAACAATTCAACCTTAAAGGAGGCCTGTGCTCGACTTGGCACAATTCCAATGTGTTGATTTGAGGTAATAAAATAAACATCATTGCCATGCTACTCTCTGCACTTCCTGCTTGTATGAGGAACAAGGTAGACGGAAACTAACCCATCTGAGTGCTCGCAGGCTGACATGTAAATTAAAATGCAATTAGAAACAGGCAAATAAGCTGTTCCCTGGAGATTGGGGAAGGGGGGTAAAAAGGCTCTCAGGATAAGGGCTGGTGTCACTCATCATTAGCGTAGCATTAGGACAGGATGGAGCTAAATATGAACCTCGCAGGCACATTCTGGAGGTCTCAGACTATCTGTGGCACGTGAGAGAAATGATTATGTCGGGCTATTGTTCTCTCGGCAGGGTCCTTGAGGGTGCATGGGAGTTTGCCCAACCAGTCTACATGTGCTTTGTGGACTTGGAGAAGGCATTCGACCGTGTCCCTCGGGAAGTCCTGTGGAGAGTTCTCCTAGAGTACGGAGTATCGGACTGTCTGATTGTGGCGGTCCGCTCCCTGTATGATCAGTGCCAGAGCTTGGTCCGCATTGCCGGCAGTAAGTCGGACACGTTTCCAGTGAGGGTTGGACTCCGCCAAGGCTGCCCTTTGTCACCCATTCTGTTCATAACTTTTATGGACAGAATTTCTAGGCGCAGTCAAGGCGTTGAGGGGATCTGGTTTGGTGGCTGCAGGATTAGGTCTCTGCTTTTTGCAGATGATGTGGTCCTGATGGCTTCATCTGGCCAGGATCTTCAGCTCTCACTGGATCGGTTCGCAGCTGAGTGTGAAGCGACTGGGATGAGAATCAGCACCTCCAAGTCCGAGTCCATGGTTCTCGCCCGGAAAAGGGTGGAGTGCCATCTCCGGGTTGGGGAGGAGATCTTGCCCCAAGTGGAGGAGTTCAAGTACCTCGGAGTCTTGTTCACGAGTGAGGGAAGAGTGGATCGTGAGATCGACAGGCGGATCGGTGCGGCGTCTTCAGTAATGCGGACGCTGTATCGATCCGTTGTGGTGAAGAAGGAGCTGAGCCGGAAGGCAAAGCTCTCAATTTACCGGTCGATCTACGTTCCCATCTCACCTATGGTCATGAGCTTTGGGTTGTGACCGAAAGGACAAGATCACGGGTAAGGCTGAAACGACGCGTCGACGTAGTCGACGTCATCGGTTACGTAAATACGTCGACGCCGTTTTTGTGCGTCGGCGCGTCGCATATTTACGTCACACTACTTTACTGTCATGGCGGAGCGCAAAGCAGACGATGCGAGCGAGGGGAAAAAAGCACGCCAAAAGTCGTCAAAAGTGTGGAAGTATTTCAATAAACGGCCTAATAATGTTGTTGTATGCACACTGTGTCGAGCGGAAATGGCCTATCATAGCAGCACAACGGCTATGAACGAACATTTGAAAAGAAAACCCCCGACAGCGTTCTTGCCATCACCATCAACAAGTCAATCGTCCGCGTGCGTATACGTTGTCATTATTACACAAAAACATGAATGTGTCATTTGTATCTGCGTTGTAAATTCATAAACTAAAGCACCGTTTCGCTCTGAGAGGCGCGTTTGGCGTGCCTGTTCAGTGTTTACAAAGACGCGCTCCTCTTTAACGCTGTGGAGAGGCAGCGGCGGCGAGCGAGCGGCGAGGCGCGCCGTTAGCGACGCCGCAATCGTGCCCAGGTGCGCGATCCGCGCAGTTGGAAGAGAAAAGACTTTGTGTAAAATTAAAAGATTGTAAACCTGGCAAAGCCGTCTGGCGTTCAGTCTGTCGGTCCTGAAAGAACCCCACGGCACAAGACGTGTCACAAACGCTAATGTTAATTAGTTGTGCAAATACCTTTTACAACATTAACAGTTACATATACTATGTACAAACCAACAATTAACTTTCACTTTAATCATACTATCATTGTTGTGTTATTAAGCAAAATAAGCAATACTTTTACTTTTGTTGAAATGTTTACACTGTACACTTTTTTGTATTGGATGTTTAGCTTTATTTTTGCACATTTTAGCAAATAAGCAATACTTTTACTTTTGTTGAAATGTTTACACTTGTTACAGAATATTTCTGTTTTTCACTTTTTTGTATTGGATGTTTATCTTTATTTTTGCACATTTTAAAGCAAAATAAGCAATACTTTTACTTTTGAAATGCTTATACTATTCCAGAATATTAAGATTTGCACTGGATGTTTACTTTTATATTTGCACATTAAAAAGCAAATAAGCTACTTTTAATTTTGTTAAATGTTAAAAGTTTTAAATGTTTACATTGTTACAGAATATTTTGTCATGTTATGGTCAATGTTGACTGAGTGGCCATACTTTTTTTTTTGTAAATAAAAGCCATGCCTTTTGAAAAAACTGGCCTACATTTATTTTTTCCTCTTCATTTTAAATTAAAAAAAAAATCGGTAAAAGGAAAAATAATCTATAGATTAATCGAAAAAAATAATCTATAGATTAACCGATTAATCGAAAAAAATAATCTATAGATTAATCGATAGAAAAATAATCGTTAGCTGCAGCCCTAATCACGGGTACAAGCGGCCGAAATGAGTTTCCTCCGCCGGGTGGCGGGGCTCTCCCTTAGAGATAGGGTGAGAAGCTCTGTCATCCGGGGGGAGCTCAAAGTAAAGCCGCTGCTCCTCCACATCGAGAGGAGCCAGATGAGGTGGTTCGGGCATCTGGTCAGGATGCCACCCGAACGCCTCCCTAGGTAGGTGTTTAGGGCACGTCCGACCGGTAGGAGGCCGCGGGGAAGACCCAGGACACGCTGGGAAGACTATGTCTCCCGGCTGGCCTGGGAACGCCTCGGGGTCCCACAGGAAGAGCTGGACGAAGTGGCTGGGGAGAGGGAAGTCTGGGCTTCTCTGCTTAGGCTGCTGCCCCCGCGACCCGACCTCGGATAAGCGGAAGAAGATGGATGGATGGATGGATATTGTTCTCTCGAGCGTGCTATTGTGTGCCCGGCGTACAAAAAAAGTATCCATGAAGGCAGCAGATACACGATATAAAAACCAACACCTCGTACATCAAACCTCCGTGTTTGTGCAGCTCGGGCTCAATACGGTATTGGCAAGTGTCCACTCTGACGGAATTCCACTGCATCCTTATCCGCGACACCCCCCCTTCCCTTCCTCACCAATCCCCCCCCTCCGAGTCTGCACCCCCGACCCCCTCGCTGCAGCATCCACGCAGCGATCAATGGGTGTGCAAGCTGGAAGAAAAATCCCACACCACCACAGCCTTGTGGAGTTCAAGCCTACAAGTGGGTGCTAGGGGGGGGGGGGCCCACCCTGACAGAGAAGCATCCCACCCCCCCATGCCACTATCAAATGCAGACCTGTCGCTTGGTGCAACAATGTGACCATGACACTAGAGGGGGAATTTCCGCTGACCCCCCCCCCCCAATCACCCTAACAGTCATAGTGCATTAAAATGTGCATAGTGAGAATAATGACTTCCTAATTTGTTACGATTACCAGACTTATGTCAGGGAGAAGTACAGAATGTGCTTTTCTTTACAGCATGCTAATTAGGACGCGGTGGTGTATGCTGCGGTCCACTTTATTGACCACCCGCTGCTGCGAGAAAGCCTCTGGAGCCCTCTTAACATTTTTCTACCGCCGTCGCCCCCCCTTCTTCTCTCCCTTTCTGTCCCAATCAAGTCTTTTCTTCCAAGCGGAGGAACGAATCGGATGCTTCCCACCCTCCCACCCTCCCTCCCTTCCTCGCCTTGAACTTACTTTACCTCACCCCCTCCCTGAAATATCTCCGGCCCCAAGACTGGCACTCCTGGCATGCACCGTGGGTGGCAGGTGCCAAAGCAGGGGCATAGCCCAGAGGGGTGGTTGCAGGCGTGGACTCCAGCTGTGCGAAAGTGTGTGACGGCGTGGGGAAGCGAGAATAGAAAGAAAGAGAAAGGTCACGAGGTTGAGACGTGTGTTTCCTGCAGAGATCATGACATAACCCCTGCCCTCCTGCACTGACACAATATTCTGCATCGGGGGTGTCCAACTCATTCTAACTCAGGAAAATCCATAGCCAAATGATAACCTACATATAAAGACAAACCACAGAAGAATAAGTGATTATTACATTTTAACAGAAGTGTAGATAGAACATGTTAAAAGAGAAAGTAAGCAGATATTAACAGTAAATGAACAAGTAGATTAATAATTGATTTTCTACCACTTGTCCTTAATAATGTGTACAAAATAATAGGTGTATAAATGACACAATATGTTACTGCTTATGTCAGAAGCTAAACTAGGAGCCTGTTTGTTTACTTACTACTAAAAGACAAGTTGTCGAGTACGTTCACTATTTTATTTAAGGACTAAATTGCAATAATAAACATATGTTTCATGTACACTAAGATTTGTTGTTCAAATAAAGCCAATAATGCCATTTTTGTGGTCCCCTTTATTTATAAAAGTATCGAAATACAATTTGGTACCGGTACCAAACTATTGGTATCGAGACAACCCTAATAGGAAGACGATAAAAGGTATGACATATATGAAAATGTTCCCTTCTAACATACAGAAGGACAGAAATTGGAGGAAAATCCATTGCCAAATGGGCCGGACTTGTAAAATCATGGCATGATAACCTACAAGTAAAGACAACTTTATTTTTTATCAAACAACAGAAGAATAAGTGATTATTACATTTGAACAGAAGTGTAGATAGAACATGTTAAAAGAGAAAGATATTAACAGTAAATGAACAAGTAGATTAATAATTCATTTTCTACCACTTGTCCTTAATAATAGGTGTATAAATGACACAATATGTTACTGCATATGTCAGCAGACTAATTAGGAGTCTTTGTTTGTTTACTTACTACTAAAAGACAAGTTGTCTAGTATGTTCACTATTTTATTCAAGGACTAAATTACAAAAATAAACATATGTTTCATGTACCCTAAGATTTTTTTGTTAAAATAAAGCCAATAATGCACTTTTTTGTGGTCCCATTTATTTAGAAAAGTATCGCATTACAATTTGGTACCGGTACCAAACTATTGGTATTGAGACAACCCTAATAGGAAGAAGATAAAAGGTATGACATATACGTATGAAAATGTTCCCTTCTAACATACTGATGGACAGAAAATGGAGGAAAATCCATTGCCAAATGGGTGAACTTGTAAAATCATGGCTTGATCCTTGACCCCGGCCGAGTCATACCAAAGACTATAAAAATGGGAGCCATTACCTCCCTGCTTGGCACTCAGCATCAAGGGTTGGAATTGGGGGTTAAATCACCAAAAATGATTCCCGGGCGCGGCACCGCTACTGCTCACTGCTCCTCTCACCTGCCAGGGTGCGAACAAGGGGATGGGTCAAATGCAGAGGACAAATTTCACCATACCTAGTGTGTGTGTGTGACAATCATTGGTACTTTAACTTTAACCTAATAACCTACAAATAAAGACAACGTTATTTTTATCAAACAACAGAAGAATAAGTGATTATTACATTTTAACAGAAGTGTAGATAGAACATGTTAAAAGAGAAAGTAAGCAGATATTAACAGTAAATGAACAAGTAGATTAATAATTCATTTTCTACCACTTGTCCTTAATAATGTGTACAAAATAATAGGTGTATAAATGACACAATATGTTACTGCTTATGTCAGAAGCTAAACTAGGAGTCTTTGTTTGTTTACTTACTACTAAAAGACAAGTTGTCGAGTACGTTCACTATTTTATTTAAGGACTAAATTACAATAATAAACATATGTTTAATGTACCCTAAGATTTGTTGTTAAAATAAAGCCAATGCAATTTTTTGTGGTCCCCTTTATTTAGAAAAGTGTTGAAATACAATTTGGTACCGGTACCAAACTATTGGTATCGAGACAACCCTAATAGGAAGAAGATAAAAGGTATGACATATATGAAAATGTTCCATTCTAACATACAGAAGGACAGAAAATGGAGGAAAACTAATTGCCAAATGGGCCAGACTTGTAAAATCATGGCATGATAACCTACAAATAAAGACAACTTTAGATTGTTTTCTTTGTTTGAAAATAGAACAAGCACAACCGGAAAATGTACAAATGATGTTGTTTTTATTACATGCACATGTTGCGGTTAATATTATTCTATCTTCATTTGTTGTTGTTTAAACTTAATGAATAAATGATGTGATAATGTTCATTACAATAATAGGTGGAAATGAGTCTGGCAGAGTTTTAAAATGCTCCCATTGGTGTAAATTTTTAATCCATCAGAAAATGAAATTAATAGAAATATGTGTTATTAATATAATTTACTCATTTTGCTCAAGTGAAGTACAAACGTGGTTTATTCTGTACATATACAGCATCATTGACAACAAAACTTGTGAATTTAGACTCATTTCATTCATCACACATGAGAGGATACATATTTCAGCATATTTATGCGTGTCACGACGAGGGGGTTTTCGCAACTTACTGCGAGGATTGTTTTCCCGGGATGCAATCGGACTTTTCCGGACAAAGGTAGCAGGTAGGAACATATTTATTATTAATCTAACTACAAAGGACAAAAGACAGGAACTAAAACAAAAGGAAAGCGTGCCGCTTGCACGAGAGGCTAAGGAACATAAAACTTAACGCAGGAAACATACGCTAACACTTAGACTGAACTGTGGACATAGAAAACAACTAACCAAACTATAGCATAGAACAAACAAGACTTATGAAGCAATGGCATGACACGAGTATGAAAAGAGCAATGTCACCAGGCCGACTAACTGGCAAAGACAGACTTAAATAATAGTCTCTTAATTAGAGCAGGTGCGTGTCCCGAACACATGAGGCAGGTGAAACTAATAAGTCGCCATGGTAACTGAACAAACAAGGGAGCGCAAACAGGAACTAAAAAAGAGTCCAAAACAAGCATAAAATAACAAAAACATAATCAAGACCACAGATCATGACAATGCGCGCCCAGATAATGTGTCCCCATGCAGTCATAGGTCCGACACGAAATGTACAGATTATTAAACACATTTATTTGAGTATAAATGTCACAGGTTATATTACCAACAACATTGTTGACAATATGGCATGAAAGTAACTCTCCACATTTTGTATAAAATCAACGCAGGAACATAAACTTAACGCAGGAAACATACGCTAACACTTAGACTGAACTGTGGACATAGAAAACAACTAACCAAACTATAGCATAGAACAAACAAGACTTACTACGGCATGAATGAAGCAATGGCATGACACAAGTATGAAAAGAGCAATGTCACCAGGCCGACTAACTGGCAAAGACAGGCTTAAATAATAGTCTCTTAATTAGAGCAATGTGTGTGTCCCGAACACATGAGGCAGGTGAAACTAATAAGTCGCCATGGTAACTAAACAAACAAGGGAGCGCAAACAGGAACTAAAAGAGTCCAAAACAAGCATAAAATAACAAAAACATAATCCAGACCACAGATCATGACAATGCGCGCCCAGAAAATGTGTCCCCATGCAGTCATAGGTACGACACCAAATGTACGGATTATTAAACACATTTATTTGGGTATAAATGCCACAGGTTATATTACCAACAACATTGTTGACAATATGGCATGAAAGTAACTCTCCACATTTTGTATAAGATCACTAATAAGCAGCGTAAGCACGTAGTCATGCTCGCTCTCATGGCAGCGGATACAAAGAATTGCTATTGCGACACCCAGTGGACACATTTAGAACAGCAATTTTTTTCATTAAAAAAAATTCCTGCTCATTTTTGTACTATAATTTCGCGGGCCGGATAAAACCTGTTCGCGGGCCTGATCCGGCCCACGGGCCGTACGTTTCACTCCCCTGTTCTACATCAACCCTTGCACAAATCATTTTTTTCTATTTTATTCTGTTAGAAAAACAAAATATTGTTTTAGGCAGACAGTAAACAGTCAGACCTTGTGTGCTGTAGATAAGTGTTGCTTTTTGACCCTCAAGCTCTGAGACGGATGACTTTTTTCATGACTGACTTTTGCACTTAAACTCTCTTAACCGTTAAACTTCATGTGTTTGTCAACCGTGCAGCAAGCACGATGAAGAGATGCGGGTTTTGAACATTTGCAGTAGTGAAACAAGCATGTTGATGATGGTGCACAAAAAACAGCAGTGTTTTTAGGCCATGACAAGGAAGTATGGTGGTCAGAATTTGGCTGTTCTACACAGCTGGAACAGTTCTGAATAGCAGTTGTGATGCTCTAAAACAGGCCTGGGCAATTATTTTGACTCGGGAGCCAAATTTAGAGAAAAAAATGTGTCTGGGGGGCCGGTATATCTCTTTTTAGGAAAACTAATATAAAACCTCACAATAAAGTCTGATCGAATGAAAAACGTCTTTGAGTACCCTGAAAAGCGCTATACCAAATAAAATGCATTATTATTTATTATTATTATTATAATCACCTCCTAACAGATTTTGTATATTTATTATAATAGGACAGGTTATATGTCACATTGGACAACACTTAATAAATAATAATTATTATTATTATTATTTTTACTATAATATTATAATAGTTTGAATATATAATCACATCCTAACAGATTTTGTATATTTATTATAATAGCACAGGTTATATGTCACATTGGAAAACACTTAATAAAGAATTATTATTATTATTTTTACAATATAATATAATATTACAATAGTTTGAATATATAATCACATTCTAACAGATTTTGTATAGTTATTATAATAGCACAGGTTATATGTCACATTGGAAAACACTTAATAAATAATTATTATTATTATTTTTACAATATAATATAATATTACAATAGTTTGAATATATAATCACATTCTAACAGATTTTGTATAGTTATTATAATAGCACAGGTTATATGTCACATTGGAAAACCCTTTTGAAAGGCAGGGTTGTGTTTTTTTCTTCAGGATCCAAACAGGGGCACACCTGGTCAGGTGAGGTGAGGACACCAAGTCCGTTTTAAACATCCATCCATCCATTTTTCTACCGCTTGTCCCTTTTGGGGTCAAAAAAATGCAATTCAAATGGACTTAACAAAAGCATTTGACACAATTAATCATGATATTTTAATACAAAAATTAGAACGATCGGAGGTTTGGTATTGAACTGGGTAAGAAGCTATTTAACCAACAGGAAGCAATATGTGAAGATGGGTGAAAATATGTCAACACGGCTAGATATATCTTGTGGTGTACCCCAGGGATCAATACTGGGGCCAAGATTGTTTAATCTTTATATAAACGACATTTGTAAAGTTACAAAGGACTTAAAGTATGTTTTATTTGCAGATGACACAACTGCTTTCTGTTCAGGAGAGAATACACAGAAGTTAATACAAATAATAACAGAAGAAATGACAAAACAGACTATCTTTGAATCTTAGTAAAACTAAAATAATGCTATTTAGTAACAGTAGAAAAGAGCATCATACACAAATACAAATAGACATTGAAAGGGTAAAAGAAACAAGATTTTTGGGAGTATTAATAGATGATCAAATGAACTGGAATGCTAATATACAAAACATACAACATAAGGTGGCAAAAAACATTTAAATAATGAATAAAGCAAGATACGCCCTGGGCCAAAAATCACTTCATATTCTCTACTGCTCGCTATTGTTACATGTCTGACTTATTGTGTATAAATATGGGGAAATAACTACAAATGTGCGCTACATTTGTTAACCGTGTTACAAAAAAGATCAGTTATAATAATACATAATGTTGGATATAGAGAACATACAAACACTTTATTTATTGAATCGAAAATATTAAAGTTCGGTGATTTGGTAAAATTGCAAACAGCTAAAATGATAAACCTGCTACCAAAGAATGTACAACAATTCTTCTCACCTAAAGAGGAGAAATATAACCTTAGATGAAAATCTAATTTAAAACATTTGTATGCACATACAACCAGGCCCGGCCCTAACCAATCTGGCGCCCTAGGCAAGATTTTAGGTGGCGCCACCCCACATCGGCAGTGAAGTGTATATACTCACAAGAACCCGAATAGCTTTGTCTTTGACCTTTTTTTTTTTTACTTACAACTATACCTAATATATAAAGGGGTGGAAAAGTGACTATTACCTGCAGGGCAAACATTAGCTAACCAGAAGGCAATAACAATGTGAACAAAAAACACCTGCTTAAAAGATCTAATACAAACATTTATATGCACGTACAACACTTAGAACTTTTAGCATATCAGTATGTGGAATTAAATGATGGAATGGATTAAGTAAAGAAGTTAAAAATTGTACTGATATGATCCAGTTTAAGAGGTTGTTCAAAATAATAGTGCTTACAAAGTACAAAAAAGAATAAATATGAGAAATACTTTCACCCTTATTGAAAGTAAGATATTCTTCATCTCAGTATGTTAATAATGACTGAATTAATTAATGACATATTACAAAACTGTTGTGTCTACTAATTCCCAGATGTTATTATACTATATAAAAAGGTCAGTAAATGATTCTATATATTTGTAAACGCTCTGAAGTGGGAAAGGGGTTAGGATTAAATAAGCTTTGCTTCTTCCTACTCCTTTTCGGACGTGATGTAAAGTGAAATGATATGAAATTGTGTGATGTATTACGCTGTAAGTGTGTTCATGTTCCAAAATAAACTAAAGAAAGAAATAAAATGAATAAGTGCGAGTATAGCCCAATTAACACCCGCAACCTGGGAACAGAACCATGGTTAATGACAATAACGCCATTCCATTCCGAGGCGTTTGGAACGCGGCGTGGGTCTCTACGCACTTTTAGGGCGAGTGCCTAAACAGGTTGCGTGTTAATATCTCGCCGCCGTGCTGTTGCTAGGGAAGCAGGGCGTGTGCGCGCCGCGGCTGAAGGGCATCGCATGGCGGGGGAGAGAGGGGGAAGACGCACGTTTGGCGCCATATTGCACCTTTTAATCGCGGGGGTTTTTGCAGCCGACGCAGTCCTGACCTCACTTTGCGTGCATTTTCGGTGTAAAAACGCAGAATGGTTGGACGCAGTCGGCGTAATTTGTCGACTTTCTGCTCATGACCTTATATGGCAGCGCAGAGATAGATCGTGCCTGCGCGCAATTGGCTGCTGCGGCTGCGCTTTCCTGTTTAACCCTTTGCTTGCTGAATTATTTTCTATGGGGAGGAACGATCTCGTCGGTCTTTTTTTGTGTGTATGCGTGTGATGATCGACTTTTAAGTGTGGCGTTTCAAATGCGGTCAATTTGCATGAGGAGGGAATACATGTTGTCATGTAAAATGCGGTGAAACTTGGAAGCGTGTTCATTTAATGGCGGTTGAGCCCAGAGGACATGGCACTGGTGTGTGTGTGTGTGTGTGCGCGTACATGTGTGTGTGTGTGTGTGACCTATATTTGCTCAGTGCAGTGAACAGATCGAAATGCAAGCCTCGTGTCGCTTTACTAACAAAAACAATAAAAAGCAAGTTTAAGTTGTATAAAACTGCATGGTTGTGTGGATCTTGCAAGAAAGAAACACACCAGTTTTAATGTGGAGCTTTTCAAGGTTAACTTTGATCACCCTCCCCCTTCCACATCCCACCTCCATCCATCCATCCATCCATTTTCTACCGCTTATTCCCTTTGGAGTCGCGGGGGGGGGGCGCTGGAGCCTATCTCAGCTACAATCGGGCGGAAGGCGGGGTACACCCTGGACAAGTCGCCACCTCATCGCAGGGCCAACACAGATAGACAGACAACATTCACACTCACAGTCACACACTAGGGCCAATTTAGTGTTGCCAATCAACCTATCCCCAGGTGCATGTCTTTGGAAGTGGGAGGAAGCCGGAGTACCCGGAGGGACCCCACTAGAGATGCGCGGTTTGCGGACACAACCGCGGAGTCCGCGGATTATCCGCGGATCGGGCGGATGAAATTAAAAAAACTAAGATTTTATCCGCTCGCGGGTCGGGTCGGGCGGATCAATTTTTTTTTTTTTTTTTTTTTTTTTTTGCGGGTGGCAGTTAAACCAATTGGGAAATATATATACATAGTTAAATGTTGTTACCCACATACGAAAAACGAGCAGGCACCTGCTGCATATGCCACAACAGAAGAAAAAAAAAAGAAGAGATGGACACTTTTACGGAGCGGAGAAGGGACGCCTCGCCGGGGTCCGGGACCGAGGCCCCTTCCCCCGAGAGGGCCCCACCGGGAGCCGTAGCTGAGGCGATCCGCGAGAAGGGCCCGACGCACGTCCAGGGTCACTATCGCGCCCACCGCACCGACACCCCGCCTCGTCCGCTTTCGCCGCGGCCGGCGTCACGCGCAGCAGGTAAGCAGCTTACCTGCCCGCCACCCCCGTGGCCGGGGGCTCGTAACATGGGTCACTACGCGCGCTCCGCCCGCGCAGCTTACCTGCTTGCCACCCCTGTTGCCGGGGGCGCGTAACAGGGGTCACTCCGCGCGTAGTGCGCTCATGAAAGGGGTGGGGCTCACCCTGGTTTATATAGAGAGCAGGACGGTGGCCATGGAAGTTGGAACCCGCTAAGGAGTGTGTAACAACCCACCTGCCGAATCAACTAGCCCTGAAAATGGATGGCGCTGGAGCGTGGGCCCATATACCTGGCCGTCGCCGGCAGCGAGACGCGCTTGGAGATGCGCTCAGCGCGGCTCCCATATGATTGCGCACTGGTGTGCGTCTGGGTCGTGACAGCGTGGCACGCGAATGTCTGTGCATTGGATCAGTCTCCTTTCTTTAACAGGCAAAAGCTTTATAACCTCACCATACCTGCCAACTTTTAAATCAGAAAAACCTAGTAGCCAGGGTCCAAGGGCCGCAGGCCCCGGTAGGTCCAGGACAAAGTCCTGGTGGAGGGTTCAGGGCTTCGCCCCCCGACGCAAAATGACTATTAGCATTCAGACAGGTTAAAATGTTGCTAAAACCATCACTTTTCTATCAGTCACAGTGACTTTTCAAAACAAAAATATTACAGCAAAAATCATATGGGTTGATTGACATGTTTATTCTGTAAGCTAACTTCAATAGTTTGAAATTATTTTGACAGTTAATGCCAGTTATCCTGTCAACCTTTCACAAGACTTCGATTTGTTAATTGAAAGTATAAATAGTACAAACACTTTTTACAGTATGTCGTGCTGTGAAATACAGCCGACAGGATTGCGCATACATGGTGCAGGAGAACAAAGGACTTCTTTCATTTAAGGTTTGTGATAAACCATCAAACTCATTCGTTAAAAGGACTCTATAGTAATATAAAGCGAATTTTTCTGGACATTATCATGCAAGAAAAGTTTATTTTTGGGATCGCGATCACCGCGTAATGATTTTTAAAGGTTGCATTACATTATTAACTGTCCCATGTGATCAGCCAGTGCGATTGGAAGTCCATGCTCAATTATTGCCTCCGTAAATAAAACTTCGGCATTTATCACATCCAAAGAATCTGTTTGGGCGACGAAAAACGTTGAAAGTTTTCCACTTGTATCGCTAGCAACGGCATTAGACTTGTGTTTTTTTGTCCCAACGTGGTCTTTTACATCGCTAATTCCTCCGTGTCCGATCGAAAAATCTTGTCTGCACAAGGTGCAATTCGCGTAGTTTTCACCCTTTTTTTAAATTTTTTTATTAATATTAGATATATAACAACGGGCGGATGGTGGGCGGATGCAGTTCTGATCAAACGTTACATCGGGTGGATGGCGGATGGTTGACGACTTTCTGACGCGGTTGCGGATGAAATAATTGCCTATCCGCGCATCTCTAGACCCCACGCAGTCACATGTATTCCGTTTATATTTACATCAAACACAACTTCCCAACTCATATGGAAACGGGGTTTGCATGTTACGTAACCTGTATAATAACCAAGCTGTTGTACGAGCAAACACTGAGGAACTAATTCTCTAGCGTAGTAACACATAGTCTTGCAATGGCATGCTATGGCATAAGCTAACAATGGCAAGAGGTAAGCTAGCTCCTGCGTCAGCAGCCAAATCGCCCTTGAGTTTGTAATACACAACATAATGTGATAGAACACCAATCCGTACTGACTGAAAAACATGAACAATCATATTACAGTATCGGTAAAGTATAGGAACACATTTCCTGCTCAGTGGCCTAGTGGTTAGAGTGTCCGCCCTGAGATCGGAAAGTCTCTGGATACAGGAAGGCTTTTGAGGGTAAAACTCAAATGATTTAAATGGCAGCAATTAGTAGTTTTTGCTTTTGTTTAGTTGCTGTGCACTAGACACTTTAGTGTGTTAAAAAAAAATGTAGCATCTGATTTATAACAATACCAGCAAATTATATATTTAATAAAATAATATACATTTAATAATCCATTAAGCGTGTCTGTCTTCATGAATAAGCAGAATCAGGGCCGTCAGACAAGGGGGAAAGGTGATGACAATTATAAGGGCCACACAAAATGATTATGCATACACTGATATAAAACTAATATATATTCATACAAATAATGAAGTGAAGAGAAGTGAATTATATTTATATAGCGCTTTTCTCAAGTGACTCAAAGCGCTTTACATAGTGAAACCTAATATTTAAGTTACATTTTTAAAGCAGTGTGGGTGGCACTGGGAGCAGGTGGGTAAAGTGTCTTGCCCAAGGACACAACGGCAGTGACTAGGATGGCGGAAGCGGGGATCGAACCTGCAACTACTGAAGTTGCTGGCAAGGCCGCTCTACCAACCGAGCTATACCGCCCCAATAATCAGAATTAAACAAAGCTTCAAGCCATAAAATATTAAAATTTTAATCATTTCAATAACCTCCTTGAACCCTTTTATCTTCCTCAATTTCAAATAGAGAAATATACATTTTCCATTGTTTGAATTGAAAAGGCACTGGTGAAAAGCTTACGTCGATTTAAATTGGACTATGATCAGAAATAATTATTGGGTGAATTTAACATGCACGTTTTCTACAATTGCTCTAGGAACAAAGAACATACATTCTTGAAAATGTGTGTTTGAATGAAAAGTGCAATCCTTCTCATATGGATTTAAGGTTCTCCAAATATCTATTAGGTTAAGAGTTTGCATTAATTTCAGAAGAGAAAAAAATGATTTCCTGGGTCTAACAATCTTACCAGTTTTATCAATATTTGGATTTATTTAAAATTTAGATCTCCACCCATAATAATATCAGAATCAACATAATCTGCCAATTTGATCTCTATGTCACGAAAGAAAGAAGGTTTATCATCATGAGGTGCATATAAGTTTACCAGTGTGGTATTGTTATTATCTATATGGCAATTTATAATCATAGCAGCAACCGTTATAAAAAAAATAATCAGGAATCTCTGACATCTCCACAATATGGGAAGCACTTAAAGTGCTGTGTAAGATGAGAACTTATTCGTATTGTAAGCTTTAAGAATAAAAAACAACGCGCTGAAGAAAATGAATTATTGAATGGAATCAAACACTTGTAAGACACATTGTCCAAACAATATAATCAGGAAACTTAGATCACCGGATTGTAAATAATCAAATGTATATACTTATTCTTATGCTCTCTGATCTCTCTCTCTCTGTGTCCACTACTTGCTGTACATACCAAGTCAGTCCCCCTATGGGGGACGGCGTGGCAAAGTTGGGAGAGTGGCCGTGCCAGCAATCTGAGGGCTACTGGTTCAATCCCCACCTTCTACCATCCTAGTCACGTCCGTTGTGTCCTTGAGCAAGACACTTCACCCTTGCTCCTGATGGGACTGGTTAGCGCCGTGCAAGGCAGCTCCCGCCATCAGTGTGTGAATGTGTGAGTGTGTGTGTGAATGGGGAAAATAGTGTCAAAGCGCTTTGAGTTCCTTAAAAAAGGTAGAAAAGCGCTATACAAGTACGACCCATTTACCACTTACCATACACTGTTTCAATGTCCATTTCTCTGATGATGCAATTGTTGATGACTGAAGTGCTGATTTCAACCCCTCCACATCACACACCCCGGATTGTAAATAATGTAAATAATTCAATGTATATACTCTGATGATTAACTTGTGTGATGACTGTACTATGATGATAGTACCGTATTTTTCGGACTATAAGTCGCAGTTTTTTTCATAGTTTGGCCGGGGGGTGCGATTTATACTCAGGAGCTACTTATGTGTGAAATGATTAACACATGACTGTAAAATATCAAATAATATTATTTATCTCATTCACGTAAGAGACTAGACGTATAAGATTTCATGGGATTTAGCGATTAGGAGTGACAGATTGTTTGGTAAACGTATAGCATGTTCTATATGTTATAGTTATTTGAATGACTCTTACCATAATATGTTACGTTAACATACCAGTTGGTTATTTATGCCTCATATAACGTACACTTATTCAGCCTGTTGTTCACTATTCTTTATTTATTTTAAATTGCCTTTCAAATGTCTATTCTTGCTGTTGGCTTTTATCAAATACATTTCCCCAAAAAATGCGACTTATACTCCAGTGCGACTTATATATGTTTTTTTCTTTCTTTAGTATGCATTTTCGGCCGGTGCGACTTATACTCCGGAGCGTCTTATACTCCGAAAAATACGGTATATATTTGTACCATGAATTGATTAACGTGGACCCTGACTTAAACAAGTTGAAAAACTTATTGGGGTGTTACCATTTAGTGGTCAATTGTACGGAATATGTACTGTACAATCTATTAATAAAAGTTTCAATCAATCAATCAATCAATCAATCAATCAATCTTGCAAGAAAGAACACACCAGTTTTAATGTGGAGCTTTTCAAGGTTCAATCAATCAATCAATGTTTATTTATATAGCCCTAAATCACAAGTGTCTCAAAGGGCTGCACAAGCCACAACGACATCCTCGGTACAAAGCCCACATAAGGGCAAGGAAAAACTCACCCCAGTGGGA